>NW_027422359.1:0-137130 GCF_037893015.1 Macrotis lagotis
GAGGCAAGTGTAACAAAAGGCACGCCACGGCAAGGAAACAAGGCTAAGGCACGGCAAGGCAATGCACGGCAAGGCAAGGAAAGGGTAACGCAAGGCAAGGCACGGTGAGGCTAGGCAAGGCTAATTCACGACAACGCAAGGCTAGGCAATGCACGACAATGCAAGGAAAGCTTAAAGCAAAGGAAGGCAAGGTCAGGCGAGATAAGGCTAAGGCACGACAACGCAAGGCTAGGCAATGCAGGGAAGGGAAGCAAAGAGTAACGGAACGCCAGGAAGGCAAGGGAAAGCAAGGGAAGGCAAGGGTAACGGAAGGAACGGCACGGCAAGGGGTAACAAGGCTAAGGCACGACAACGCAGGGCTAGGCATGCACGGCAAGGCAAGGAAAGGGTAACGCAGGGGAAGGCACGGTCAGGTGAGGCAAGGATAAGGCACGACAATGCAAGGCTAGGCAATGCACGGCAAGGCAAGGAAAGAGTAACGGAAGGAAAGGAAGGCAAGGCAAAGCCAGGCAAGGCAAGTGTAACAAAAGGCACGCAACGGCAAGGGGAAACAAGGCTAAGGCACGACAACACACGGCTAGGAAATGCAAGGCAAGGCAAGTAAAGGGTAACGCAAGGCAAGGCACGGTGAGGCTAGGCAAGGCTAATGCACGACAACGCAAGGCTAGGCAATGCACGACAATGCAAGTAAAGCTTAAAGAAAAGGAAGGCACGGTTAGAAGAGATAAGGCTAAGGCACGACAACGCAAGGCTAGGCAATGCAGGGAAGGCAAGCAAAGAGTAACGGAAGGTAAGGAAGGCAAAGGAAAGCAAGGAAAGGCAATGGTAACGGAAGGAACGGCACGGCAAGGGGAAACAAGTCTAAGGCACGACAACGCACGCTAGGCAATGCACGGCAAGGGCAAGGAAAGGGTAACGCATTAGGCAATGCACGGAAAGCAACGGTAACGGAACGCAAGGAAGGCAAGGCGACAAGGCAACGGCAAGGGGTAAGAAGGCTAAGGCACGACAACGCAAGGCTAGGCAATGCACGGAAGGCAAGCAAAGAGTAACGGAAGGTAAGGAAGGCAAGGGAAAGGAAGGAAAGGCAATGTGTAACGGAAGGAACGGCACGGCAAGGGGAAACAAGGCTTAGGCACGACAACGCACGGCTAAGCAATGCACGGAAAGGCAAGGAAAGGGTAACGCATGGGAAAGCACGGTCAGGCGATGCAAGGCTAAGGCATGACAACGCATGGCTAGGCAATGCACGGAAAGCAAGCAAAGAGTAACGGAACGCAAGGAAGGCAAGGGAAAGCAAGGGAAGGCAAGGCTAAAGGAAGGAACGGCACGGCAAGGGGTAACAAGGCTAAGGCACGGCAACGCAGGGCTAGGCAATGCACGGCAAGGCAAGGAAAGGGTAACGCAGGGGAAGGCACGGTCAGGTGAGGCAAGGATAAGGCACGACAACGCAAGGCTAGGCAATGCACGGAAAGCAAGCAAGGAGTAACGGAATGCAAGGAAGGAAAGGGAAAGCAAGGGGGTAACGGAAGGAACGGCACGGCAAGGGGTAACAAGGCTAAGGCACGACAACGCAGGGCTAGGCAATGCACGGCAAGGCAAGGAAAGGGTAACGCAGGGGAAGGCACGGTCAGGTGAGGCAAGGATAAGGCACGACAATGCACGGCTAGGCAATGCACGGCAAGGCAAGGAAAGAGTAACGGAAGGAAAGGAAGGCAAGGCAAAGCCAGGCAAGGCAAGTGTAACAAAAGGCACGCAACGGCAAGGGGAAACAAGGCTAAGGCACGACAACACACGGCTAGGAAATGCAAGGCAAGGCAAGTAAAGGGTAACGCAAGGCAAGGCACGGTGAGGCTAGGCAAGGCTAATGCACGACAACGCAAGGCTAGGCAATGCACGACAATGCAAGTAAAGCTTAAAGCAAAGGAAGGCACGGTTAGAAGAGATAAGGCTAAGGCACGACAACGCAAGGGTAGGCAATGCAGGGAAGGCAAGAAAAGAGTAACGGAAGGTAAGGAAGGCAAAGGAAAGCAAGGAAAGGCAATGGTAACGGAAGGAACGGCACGGCAAGGGGAAACAAGTCTAAGGCACGACAACGCACGCTAGGCAATGCACGGCAAGGGAAGGAAAGGGTAACGCATGGGAAAGAACGGTCAGGGGAGGCAAGCCTAAGGCATGACAACGCAAGGCTAGGCAATGCACGGAAAGCAAGCAAAGAGTAACGGAACGCAAGGAAGGCAAGGGAAAGCAAGGGAAGGCAAGGGTAACGGAAGGAACGGCACGGCAAGGGGTAAGAAGGCTAAGGCACGACAACGCAGGGCTAGGCAATGCACGGCAAGGCAAGGAAAGAGTAACGGAAGGAACGGAAGGCAAGGCAAAGCCAGGCACGGCAAGTGTAACAAAAGGCACGCAACGGCAAGGGGAAACAAGGCTAAGGCACGACAACACACGGCTAGGAAATGCATGGCAAGGCAAGGAAAGGGTAACGCAAGGCAAGGCACGGTGAGGCTAGGCAAGGCTAATGCACGACAACGCAAGGCTAGGCAATGCACGACAATGCAAGTAAAGCTTAAAGCAAAGGAAGGCACGGTCAGAAGAGATAAGGCTAAGGCACGACAACGCAAGGCTAGGCAATGCAGGGAAGGCAAGCAAAGAGTAACGGAAGGTAAGCAAGGGAAGGAAAAGGAAGGAAAGGCCAGGGTAACGGAAGGAACGGGACGGCAAGGGGAAACAAGTCTAAGGCACGACACCGAACGCTAGGCAATGAACGGCAAGGCAAGGAAAGGGTAACGCATTTGAAAGCACGGTCAGGCGAGGCAACGCTAAGGCACGACAACGCAAGGCTAGGCAATGCACGGAAGGCAAGCAAAGAGTAACGGAAGGTAAGGAAGGCAAGGGAAAGGAAGGAAAGGCAAGTGTAACGGAAGGAACGGCACGGCAAGGGGAAACAAGGCTTAGGCACGACAACGCACGGCTAGGCAATGCACGGAAAGGCAAGGAAAGGGTAACGCATGGGAAAGCACGGTCCGGCGATGCAAGGCTAAGGCATGACAACGCATGGCTAGGCAATGCACGGAAAGCAAGCAAAGAGTAACGGAACGCAAGGAAGGCAAGGGAAAGCAAGGGAAGGCAAGGCTAAAGGAAGGAACGGCACGGCAAGGGGTAACAAGGCTAAGGCACGGCAACGCAGGGCTAGGCAATGCACGGCAAGGCAAGGAAAGGGTAACGCAGGGGAAGGCACGGTCAGGTGAGGCAAGGATAAGGCACGACAATTCAAGGCTAGGCAATGCACGGTAAGCAAGCAAGGAGTAACGGAATGCAAGGAAGGAAAGGGAAAGCAAGGGAAGGCAAGGGTAACGGAAGGAACGGCACGGCAAGGGGTAACAAGGCTAAGGCACGACAACGCACGCTAGGCAATGCACGGCAAGGCAAGGAAAGGGTAACGCATGGGAAAGCACGGTCAGGCGAGGCAAGGCTAAGGAAAGCCAACGCAAGGCTAGGCAATGCACGGTAAGCAAGCAAGGAGTAACGGAATGCAAGGAAGGAAAGGGAAAGTAAGGGAAGGCAAGGGTAACGGAAGGAACGGCACGGCAAGGGGTAACAAGGCTAAGGCACGACAACACACGGCTAGGAAATGCACGGCAAGGCAAGGAAAGGGTAACGCAAGGCAAGGCACGGTGAGGCTAGGCAAGGTTAATGCACGACAACGCAAGGCTAGGCAATGCACGACAATGCAAGGAAAGCTTAAAGCAAAGGAAAGCACGGTCAGTCGAGATAAGGCTAAGGCACGACAACGCAAGGTTTGGCAATCCACGGAAGACAAGCAAAGAGTAACGGAAGGTAAGGAAGGCAAGGGAAAGTAAGGAAAGGCAATGGTAACGGAATGAACGGCACGGCAAGGGGAAACAAGGCTAAGGCACGACAACGCACGCTAGGCAATGCACGGCAAGGCAAGGAAAGAGTAACGCATGGGAAAGCACGGTCAGGCGAGGAAAGGCTAAGGCATGACAACGCAAGGCTAGGCAATGCACGGAAAGGAAGCAAAGAGCAACGGAACGCAAGGAAGGCAAGGGAAACCAAGGGAAGGCAAGGGTAACGGAAGGAACGGCACGGCAAGGGGTAACAAGGCTAAGGCACGACAACGCAGGGCTAGGCAATGCACGACAAGGCAAGCAAAGAGTAACGGAAGGAAAGGAAGGCAAGGCAAAGCCAGGCAAGGCAAGTGTAACAAAAGGCACGCAACGGCAAGGGGAAACAAGGCTAAGGCACGACAACACACGGCTAGGAAATGCACGGCAAGGCAAGGAAAGGGTAACGCAAGGCAAGGCACGGTGAGGCTAGGCAAGGCTAATGCACGACAACGCAAGGCTAGGCAATGCACGACAATGCAAGTAAAGCTTAAAGCAAAGGAAGGCACGGTCAGGCGAGATAAGGCTAAGGCACGACAACGCAAGGCTAGGCAATGCAGGGAAGGCAAGCAAAGAGTAACGGAAGGTAAGGAAGGCAAGGGAAAGCAAGGAAAGGCAATGGTAACGGAAGGAACGGCACGGCAAGGGGAAACAAGTCTAAGGCACGACAACGCACGCTAGGCAATGCACGGCAAGGCAAGGAAAGGGTAACGCATGGGAAAGTACGGTCAGGGGAGGCAAGGGTAAGGCACGACAACGCAAGGCTTGGCAATGCACGGAAGGCAAGCAAAGAGTAACGGAAGGTAAGGAAGGCAAGGGAAAGCAAAGAAAGGCAAGTGTAACGGACGGAACGGCACGGCAAGGGGAAACAAGGCTAAGGCACGACAACGCACGCTAGGCAATGCACGGCAAGGCAAGGAAAGGGTAACGCATGGGAAAGCACGGTCAGGCGAGGCAAGGCTAAGGAAAGCCAACGGAAGGCTAGGCAATGCACGGAAAGCAAGCAAGGAGTAACGGAATGCAAGGAAGGAAAGGGAAAGCAAGGGAAGGCAAGGGTAACGAAAGGAACGGCACGGCAAGGGGTAACAAGGCTAAGGCACGACAACACACGGCTAGGAAATGCACGGCAAGGCAAGGAAAGGGTAACGCAAGGCAAGGCACGGTGAGGCTAGGCAAGGTTAATGAGCACGACAACGCAAGGCTAGGCAATGCACGACAATGCAAGGAAAGCTTAAAGCAAAGGAAGGCACGGTCAGGCGAGATAAGGCTAAGGCACGACAACGCAAGGCTAGGCAATGCACGGAAGGCAAGCAAAGAGTAACGGAATGTAAGGAAGGCAAGGGAAAGCAAGGAAAGGCAAGTGTAACGGAAGGAACGGCACGGCAAGGGGAAACAAGGCTAAGGCACGACAACGCACGGCTAGGCAATGCACGGCAAGGCAAGGAAAGGGTAACGCAAGGCAAGGCACGGTGAGGCTAGGCAAGGCTAATTCACGACAACGCAAGGCTAGGCAATGCACGACAATGCAAGGAAAGCTTAAAGCAAAGGAAGGCAAGGTCAGGCGAGATAAGGCTAAGGCACGACAACGCAAGGCTAGGCAATGCAGGGAAGGGAAGCAAAGAGTAACGGAAGGTAAGGAAGGCAAGGGAAAGTAAAGAAAGGCAAGTGTAACGGAAGGAACGGCACGGCAAGGGGAAACAAGGCTAAGGCACGACAACGCACGCTAGGCAATGCACGGCAAGGCAAGGAAAGGGTAACGCATGGGAAAGCACGGTCAGGGGAGGCAAGCCTAAGGCATGACAACGAAAGGCTAGGCAATGCACGGAAAGCAAGCAAAGAGTAACGGAACGCAAGGAAGGCAAGGGAAAGCAAGGGAAGGCAAGGGTAACGGAAGGAACGGCACGGCAAGGGGTAAGAAGGCTAAGGCACGACAACGCAGGGCTAGGCAATGCACGGCAAGGCAAGGAAAGAGTAACGGAAGGAACGGAAGGCAAGGCAAAGCCAGGCACGGCAAGTGTAACAAAAGGCACGCAACGGCAAGGGGAAACAAGGCTAAGGCACGACAACACACGGCTAGGAAATGCACGGCAAGGCAAGGAAAGGGTAACGCAAGGCAAGGCACGGTGAGGCTAGGCAAGGCTAATGCACGACAACGCAAGGCTAGGCAATGCACGACAATGCAAGTAAAGCTTAAAGCAAAGGAAGGCACGGTCAGGCGAGATAAGGCTAAGGCA
This sequence comes from Macrotis lagotis, assembly GCF_037893015.1. Classification (NCBI taxonomy): domain Eukaryota; kingdom Metazoa; phylum Chordata; class Mammalia; order Peramelemorphia; family Peramelidae; genus Macrotis; species Macrotis lagotis. The sequence continues at coordinate 6,143 of NW_027422359.1, forward strand.
CGACAACGCAAGGCTAGGCAATGCAGGGAAGGCAAGCAAAGAGTAACGGAAGGTAAGCAAGGCAAGGAAAAGGAAGGAAAGGCAAGGGTAACGGAAGGAACGGGACGGCAAGGGGAAACAAGTCTAAGGCACGACAACGAACGCTAGGCAATGAACGGCAAGGCAAGGAAAGGGTAACGCATGGGAAAGCACGGTCAGGCGAGGCAAGGCTAAGGCACGACAACGCAAGGCTAGGCAATGCACGGAAGGCAAGCAAAGAGTAACGGAAGGTAAGGAAGGCAAGGGAAAGCAAAGAAAGGCAAGTGTAACGGAAGGAACGGCACGGCAAGGGGAAACAAGGCTTAGGCACGACAACGCACGGCTAGGCAATGCACGGAAAGGCAAGGAAAGGGTAACGCATGAGAAAGCCCGGTCAGGCGATGCAAGGCTAAGGCATGACAACGCATGGCTAGGCAATGCACGGAAAGCAAGCAAAGAGTAACGGAACGCAAGGAAGGCAAGGGAAAGCAAGGGAAGGCAAGGCTAAAGGAAGGAACGGCACGGCAAGGGGTAACAAGGCTAAGGCACGGCAACGCAGGGCTAGGCAATGCACGGGAAGGCAAGGAAAGGGTAACGCAGGGGAAGGCACGGTCAGGTGAGGCAAGGATAAGGCACGACAATTCAAGGCTAGGCAATGCACGGTAAGCAAGCAAGGAGTAACGGAATGCAAGGAAGGAAAGGGAAAGCAAGGGAAGGCAAGGGTAACGGAAGGAAGGGCACGGCAAGGGGTAACAAGGCTAAGGCACGACAACGCAGGGCTAGGCAATGCACGGCAAGGCAAGGAAAGGGTAACGCAGGGGAAGGCACGGTCAGGTGAGGCAAGGATAAGGCACGACAATGTAAGGCTATGCAATGCACGGCAAGGCAAGGAAAGAGTAACGGAAGGAAAGGAAGGCAAGGCAAAGCCAGGCAAGGCAAGTGTAACAAAAGGCACGCAACGGCAAGGGGAAACAAGGCTAAGGCACGACAACACACGGCTAGGAAATGCAAGGCAAGGCAAGTAAAGGGTAACGCAAGGCAAGGCACGGTGAGGCTAGGCAAGGCTAATGCACGACAACGCAAGGCTAGGCAATGCACGACAATGCAAGTAAAGCTTAAAGCAAAGGAAGGCACGGTTAGAAGAGATAAGGCTAAGGCACGACAACGCAAGGGTAGGCAATGCAGGGAAGGCAAGAAAAGAGTAACGGAAGGTAAGGAAGGCAAAGGAAAGCAAGGAAAGGCAATGGTAACGGAAGGAACGGCACGGCAAGGGGAAACAAGTCTAAGGCACGACAACGCACGCTAGGCAATGCACGGCAAGGGAAGGAAAGGGTAACGCATGGGAAAGAACGGTCAGGGGAGGCAAGCCTAAGGCATGACAACGCAAGGCTAGGCAATGCACGGAAAGCAAGCAAAGAGTAACGGAACGCAAGGAAGGCAAGGGAAAGCAAGGGAAGGCAAGGGTAACGGAAGGAACGGCACGGCAAGGGGTAAGAAGGCTAAGGCACGACAACGCAGGGCTAGGCAATGCACGGCAAGGCAAGGAAAGAGTAACGGAAGGAACGGAAGGCAAGGCAAAGCCAGGCACGGCAAGTGTAACAAAAGGCACGCAACGACAAGGGGAAACAAGGCTAAGGCACGACAACACACGGCTAGGAAATGCACGGCAAGGCAAGGAAAGGGTAACGCAAGGCAAGGCACGGTGAGGCTAGGCAAGGCTAATGCACGACAACGCAAGGCTAGGCAATGCACGACAATGCAAGGAAAGCTTAAAGCAAAGGAAGGCACGGTCAGGCGAGATAAGGCTAAGGCACGACAACGCAAGGCTAGGCAATGCAGGGAAGGCAAGCAAAGAGTAACGGAAGGTAAGGCAAGGCAAGGAAAAGCAAGGAAAGGCAAGGGTAACGGAAGGAACGGCACGGCAAGGGGAAACAAGGCTAAGGCACGACAACGAACGCTAGGCAATGCACGGCAAGGCAAGGAAAGGGTAACGCATGGGAAAGCACGGTCAGGCGAGGCAAGGCTAACGCACGACAACGCTAGGCTAGGCAATGCACGGAAGGCAAGCAAAGAGTAACGGAAGGTAAGGAAGGCAAGGGAAAGCAAGGAAAGGCAAGTGTAACGGAAGGAACGGCACGGCAAGGGGAAACAAGGCTAAGGCACGACAACGCACGGCTAGGCAATGCACGGCAAGGCAAGGAAAGGGTAACGCATGGGAAAGCACGGTCCGGCGATGCAAGGCTAAGGCATGACAACGCATGGCTAGGCAATGCACGGAAGGCAAGCAAAGAGTAACGGAAGGTAAGGAAGGCAAGGGAAAGCAAAGAAAGGCAAGTGTAACGGAAGGAACGGCACGGCAAGGGGAAACAAGGCTAAGGCACGACAACGCACGCTAGGCAATGCACGGCAAGGCAAGGAAAGGGTAACGCATGGGAAAGCACGGTCAGGCGAGGCAAGGCTAAGGAAAGCCAACGGAAGGCTAGGCAATGCACGGAAAGCAAGCAAGGAGTAACGGAATGCAAGGAAGGAAAGGGAAAGCAAGGGAAGGCAAGGGTAACGAAAGGAACGGCACGGCAAGGGGGCTAAGGCACGACAACACACGGCTAGGAAATGCACGGCAAGGCAAGGAAAGGGTAACGCAAGGTAAGGCACGGTGAGGCTAGGCAAGGTTAATGCACGACAACGCAAGGCTAGGCAATGCACGACAATGCAAGTAAAGCTTAAAGCAAAGGAAGGCACGGTCAGGCGAGATAAGGCTAAGGCACGACAACGCAAGGCTAGGCAATGCACGGAAGGCAAGCAAAGAGTAACGGAATGGTAAGGAAGGCAAGGGAAAGCAAGGAAAGGCAAGTGTAACGGAAGGAACGGCACGGCAAGGGGAAACAAGGCTAAGGCACGACAACGCACGCTAGGCAATGCACGGCAAGGCAAGGAAAGGGTAACGCATGGGAAAGCACGGTCAGGCGAGGCAAGGCTAAGGAAAGCCAACCCAAGGCTAGGCAATGCACGGAAAGCAAGCAAGGAGTAACGGAATGCAAGGAAGGAAAGGGAAAGCAAGGGAAGGCAAGGGTAACGAAAGGAACGGCACGGCAAGGGGTAACAAGGCTAAGGCACGACAACACACGGCTAGGAAATGCACGGCAAGGCAAGGAAAGGGTAACGCAAGGCAAGGCACGGTGAGGCTAGGCAAGGTTAATGCACGAAAACGCAAGGCTAGGCGATGCACGACAATGCAAGGAAAGCTTAAAGCAAAGGAAGGCAAGGTCAGGCGAGATAAGGCTAAGGCACGACAACGCAAGGCTAGGAAATTCAGGGAAGGCAAGCAAAGAGTAACGGAAGGTAAGCAAGGCAAGGAAAAGGAAGGAAAGGCCAGGGTAACGGAAGGAACGGGACGGCAAGGGGAAACAAGTCTAAGGCACGACACCGAACGCTAGGCAATGAACGGCAAGGCAAGGAAAGGGTAACGCATTTGAAAGCACGGTCAGGCGAGGCAACGCTAAGGCACGACAACGCAAGGCTAGGCAATGCACGGAAGGCAAGCAAAGAGTAACGGAAGGTAAGGAAGGCAAGGGAAAGGAAGGAAAGGCAAGTGTAACGGAAGGAACGGCACGGCAAGGGGAAACAAGGCTAAGGCACGACAACGCACGGCTAGGCAATGCACGGAAAGGCAAGGAAAGGGTAACGCATGGGAAAGCACGGTCAGGCGATGCAAGGCTAAGGCATGACAACGCATGGCTAGGCAATGCACGGAAAGCAAGCAAAGAGTAACGGAACGCAAGGAAGGCAAGGGAAAGCAAGGGAAGGCAAGGCTAAAGGAAGGAACGGCACGGCAAGGGGTAACAAGGCTAAGGCACGGCAACGCAGGGCTAGGCAATGCACGGCAAGGCAAGGAAAGGGTAACGCAGGGGAAGGCACGGTCAGGTGAGGCAAGGATAAGGCACGACAATGCAAGGCTAGGCAATGCACGGCAAGGCAAGGAAAGAGTAACGGAAGGAAAGGAAGGCAAGTCAAAGCCAGGAAAGGCAAGTGTAACAAAAGGCACGCCACGGCAAGGGGAAACAAGGCTAAGGCACGACAACGCACGGCTAGGCAATGCACGGCAAGGCAAGGAAAGGGTAACGCAAGGCAAGGCACGGTGAGGCTAGGCAAGGCTAATGCACGACAACGCAAGGCTAGGCAATGCACGACAATGCAAGGAAAGCTTAAAGCAAAGGAAGGCACGGTCAGGCGAGATAAGGCTAAGGCACGACAACGCAAGGCTAGGCAATGCAGGGAAGGCAAGCAAAGAGTAACGGAAGGTAAGGAAGGCAAGGGAAAGCAAGGAAAGGCAAGTGTAACGGAAGGAACGGCACGGCAAGGGGAAACAAGGCTAAGGCACGACAACGCACGCTAGGCAATGCACGGCAAGGCAAGGAAAGGGTAACGCATGGGAAAGCACGGTCAGGGGAGGCAAGGCTAAGGCACGACAACGCAAGGCTTGGCAATGCACGGAAGGCAAGCAAAGAGTAACGGAAGGTAAGGAAGGCAAGGGAAAGCAAAGATAGGCAAGTGTAACGGACGGAACGGCACGGCAAGGGGAAACAAGGCTAAGGCACGACAACGCACGCTAGGCAATGCACGGCAAGGCAAGGAAAGGGTAACGCAAGGAAAGGCACGGTGAGGCTAGGCAAGGCTAATGCACGACAACGCAAGGCTAGGCAATGCACGACAATGCAAGGTAAAAGCTTAAAGCAAAGGAAGGCAAGGTCAGGCGAGAAAGTCTAAGGCACGACAACGCAAGGCTAGGAAATTCAGGGAAGGCAAGCAAAGAGTAACGGAAGGTAAGCAAGGCAAGGAAAAGGAAGGAAAGGCAAGGGTAACGGAAGGAACGGCACGGCAAGGGGAAACAAGGCTAAAGCACGACAACGCAGGCTAGGCAATGCACGGCAAGGCAAGGAAAGGGTAACGCATGGGAAAGCACGGTCAGGCGAGGCAAGGCTAAGGCACGACAACGCAAGGCTAGGCAATGCACGGAAGGCAAGCAAAGAGTAACGGAAGGTAAGGAAGGCAAGGGAAAGGAAGGAAAGGCAAGTGTAACGGAAGGAACGGCACGGCAAGGGGAAACAAGGCTAAGGCACGACAACGCACGGCTAGGCAATGCACGGCAAGGCAAGGAAAGGGTAACGCATGGGAAAGCACGGTCAGGCGAGGCAAGGCTAAGGCACGACAACGCAAGGCTAGGCAATGCACGGCAAGGCAAGCAAAGAGTAACGGAAGGAAAGGAAGGCAAGGCAAAGCCAGGCAAGGCAAGTGTAACAAAAGGCACGCAACGGCAAGGGGAAACAAGGCTAAGGCACGACAACACACGGCTAGGAAATGCAAGGCAAGGAAAGTAAAGGGTAACGCAAGGCAAGGCACGGTGAGGCTAGGCAAGGCTAATGCACGACAACGCAAGGCTAGGCAATGCACGACAATGCAAGAAAGCTTAAAGCAAAGGAAGGCACGGTCAGGAGATAAGGCTAAGGCACGACAACGCAAGGCTAGGCAATGCACGGAAGGCAAGCAAAGAGTAACGGAAGGTAAGGAAGGCAAGGGAAAGCAAGGAAAGGCAAGGGTAACGGAAGGAACGGCACGGCAAGGGGAAACAAGGCTAAGGCACGACAACGCACGCTAGGCAATGCACGGCAAGGCAAGGAAAGGGTAACGCATGGGAAAGAACGGTCAGGGGAGGCAAGGCTAAGGCAGACAACGCAAGGCTAGGCAATGCACGGAAGGCAAGCAAAGAGTAACGGAAGGTAAGGAAGGCAAGGGAAAGCAAGGGAAGGCAAGGGTAACGGAAGGGACGGCACGGCAAGGGGTAACAAGGCTAAGGCACGACAACGCAGGGCTAGGCAATGCACGGCAAGGCAAGCAAAGAGTAACGGAAGGAAAGGAAGGCAAGGCAAAGCCAGGCAAGGCAAGTGTAACAAAAGGCACGCAACGGCAAGGGGAAACAAGGCTAAGGCACGACAACACACGGCTAGGAAATGCACGGCAAGGCAAGGAAAGGGTAACGCAAGGCAAGGCACGGTGAGGCTAGGCAAGGCTAATGCACGACAACGCAAGGCTAGGCAATGCACGACAATGCAAGTAAAGCTTAAAGCAAAGGAAGGCACGTTCAGGGGAGATAAGGCTAAGGCAAGACAACGCAAGGCTAGGCAATGCAGGGAAGGCAAGCAAAGAGTAACGGAAGGTAAGGAAGGCAAGGGAAAGCAAGGAAAGGCAATGGTAACGGAAGGAACGGCACGGCAAGGGTAAACAAGTCTAAGGCACGACAACGCACGCTAGGCAATGCACGGCAAGGCAAGGAAAGGGTAACGCATGGGAAAGCACGGTCAGGGGAGGCAAGGCTAAGGCACGACAACGCAAGGCTTGGCAATGCACGGAAGGCAAGCAAAGAGTAACGGAAGGTAAGGAAGGCAAGGGAAAGCAAAGAAAGGCAAGTGTAACGGAAGGAACGGCACAGCAAGGGGAAACAAGGGTAAGGCACGACAACGCACGCTAGGCAATGCACGGCAAGGCAAGGAAAGGGTAACGCATGGGAAAGCACGTTCAGGCGAGGCAAGGCTAAGGAAAGCCAACGCAAGGCTAGGCAATGCACGGAAAGCAAGCAAGGAGTAACGGAATGCAAGGAAGGAAAGGGAAAGCAAGGGAAGGCAAGGGTAACGAAAGGAACGGCACGGCAAGGTGTAACAAGGCTAAGGCACGACAACACACGGCTAGGAAATGCACGGCAAGGCAAGGAAAGGGTAACGCAAGGCAAGGCACGGTGAGGCTAGGCAAGGTTAATGCACGAAAACGCAAGGCTAGGCGATGCACGACAATGCAAGGAAAGCTTAAAGCAAAGGAAGGCAAGGTCAGGCGAGATAAGGCTAAGGCACGACAACGCAAGGCTAGGAAATTCAGGGAAGGCAAGCAAAGAGTAACGGAAGGTAAGCAAGGCAAGGAAAAGGAAGGAAAGGCCAGGGTAACGGAAGGAACGGGACGGCAAGGGGAAACAAGTCTAAGGCACGACACCGAACGCTAGGCAATGAACGGCAAGGCAAGGAAAGGGTAACGCATTTGAAAGCACGGTCAGGCGAGGCAACGCTAAGGCACGACAACGCAAGGCTAGGCAATGCACGGAAGGCAAGCAAAGAGTAACGGAAGGTAAGGAAGGCAAGGGAAAGGAAGGAAAGGCAATGTGTAACGGAAGGAACGGCACGGCAAGGGGAAACAAGGCTTAGGCACGACAACGCACGGCTAAGCAATGCACGGAAAGGCAAGGAAAGGGTAACGCATGGGAAAGCACGGTCAGGCGATGCAAGGCTAAGGCATGACAACGCATGGCTAGGCAATGCACGGAAAGCAAGCAAAGAGTAACGGAACGCAAGGAAGGCAAGGGAAAGCAAGGGAAGGCAAGGCTAAAGGAAGGAACGGCACGGCAAGAGGTAACAAGGCTAAGGCACGGCAACGCAGGGCTAGGCAATGCACGGCAAGGCAAGGAAAGGGTAACGCAGGGGAAGGCACGGTCAGGTGAGGCAAGGATAAGGCACGACAATTCAAGGCTAGGCAATGCACGGTAAGAAAGCAAGGAGTAACGGAATGCAAGGAAGGAAAGGGAAAGCAAGGGAAGGCAAGGGTAACGGAAGGAACGGCACGGCAAGGGGTAACAAGGCTAAGGCACGACAACGCAGGGCTAGGCAATGCACGGCAAGGCAAGGAAAGGGTAACGCAGGGGAAGGCACGGTCAGGTGAGGCAAGGATAAGGCACGACAATGCACGGCTAAGCAATGCACGGCAAGGCAAGGAAAGAGTAACGGAAGGAAAGGAAGGCAAGGCAAAGCCAGGCAAGGCAAGTGTAACAAAAGGCACGCAACGGCAAGGGGAAACAAGGCTAAGGCACGACAACACACGGCTAGGAAATGCAAGGCAAGGCAAGTAAAGGGTAACGCAAGGCAAGGCACGGTGAGGCGAGGCAAGGCTAATGCACGACAACGCAAGGCTAGGCAATGCACGACAATGCAAGTAAAGCTTAAAGCAAAGGAAGGCACGGTTAGAAGAGATAAGGCTAAGGCACGACAACGCAAGGGTAGGCAATGCAGGGAAGGCAAGAAAAGAGTAACGGAAGGTAAGGAAGGCAAAGGAAAGCAAGGAAAGGCAATGGTAACGGAAGGAACGGCACGGCAAGGGGAAACAAGTCTAAGGCACGACAACGCACGCTAGGCAATGCACGGCAAGGGAAGGAAAGGGTAACGCATGGGAAAGAACGGTCAGGGGAGGCAAGCCTAAGGCATGACAACGCAAGGCTAGGCAATGCACGGAAAGCAAGCAAAGAGTAACGGAACGCAAGGAAGGCAAGGGAAAGCAAGGGAAGGCAAGGGTAACGGAAGGAACGGCACTGCAAGGGGTAAGAAGGCTAAGGTACGACAACGCAGGGCTAGGCAATGCACGGCAAGGCAAGGAAAGAGTAACGGAAGGAACGGAAGGCAAGGCAAAGCCAGGCACGGCAAGTGTAACAAAAGGCACGCAACGGCAAGGGTAAACAAGGCTAAGGCACGACAACGCACGGCTAGGCAATGCACGGCAAGGCAAGGAAAGGGTAACGCAAGGCAAGGCACGGTGAGGCTAGGCAAGGCTAATTCACGACAACGCAAGGCTAGGCAATGCACGACAATGCAAGGAAAGCTTAAAGCAAAGGAAGGCAAGGTCAGGCGAGATAAGGCTAAGGCACGACAACGCAAGGCTAGGCAATGCAGGGAAGGGAAGCAAAGAGTAACGGAAGGTAAGGAAGGCAAGGGAAAGTAAAGAAAGGCAAGTGTATCGGAAGGAACGGCACGGCAAGGGGAAACAAGGCTAAGGCACGACAACGCACGCTAGGCAATGCACGGCAAGGCAAGGAAAGGGTAACGCATGGGAAAGCACGGTCAGGGGAGGCAAGCCTAAGGCATGACAACGAAAGGCTAGGCAATGCACGGAAAGCAAGCAAAGAGTAACGGAACGCCAGGAAGGCAAGGGAAAGCAAGGGAAGGCAAGGGTAATGGAAGGAACGGCACGGCAAGGGGTAACAAGGCTAAGGCACGACAACGCAGGGCTAGGCAATGGACGGCAAGGCAAGGAAAGGGTAACGCAGGGGAAGGCACGGTCAGGTGAGGCAAGGATAAGGCACGACAATGCAAGGCTAGGCCATGCACGGCAAGGCAAGGAAAGAGTAACGGAAGGAAAGGAAGGCAAGGCAAAGCCAGGCAAGGCAAGTGTAACAAAAGGCACGCAACGGCAAGGGGAATCAAGGCTAAGGCACGACAACACACGGCTAGGAAATGCAAGGCAAGGCAAGTAAAGGGTAACGCAAGGCAAGGCACGGTGAGGCTAGGCAAGGCTAATGCACAACGCAAGGCTAGGCAATGCACGGCAAGGGAAGGAAAGGGTAACGCATGGGAAAGAACGGTCAGGGGAGGCAAGGCTAAGGCACGACAGCGCAAGGCTTGGCAATGCACGGAAGGCAAGCAAAGAGTAACGGAAGTAAGGAAGGCAAGGGAAAGCAAAGAAAGGCAAGTGTAACGGAAGGAACGGCACGGCAAGGGGAAACAAGGCTAAGGCACGACAACGCACGCTAGGCAATGCACGGCAAGGCAAGAAAAGGGTAATGCATGGGAAAGCACGGTCAGGCGAGGCAAGGCTAAGGCACGACAACGCAAGGCTAGGCAATGCACGGAAGGCAAGCAAAGAGTAACGGAAGGTAAGGAAGGCAAGGGAAAGCAAGGGAAGGCAAGGGTAACGGAAGGGACGGCACGGCAAGGGGTAACAAGGCTAAGGCACGACAACGCAGGGCTAGGCAATGCACGGCAAGGCAAGCAAAGAGTAACGGAAGGAAAGGAAGGCAAGGCAAAGCCAGGCAAGGCAAGTGTAACAAAAGGCACGCAACGGCAAGGGGAAACAAGGCTAAGGCACGACAACACACGGCTAGGAAATGCACGGCAAGGCAAGGAAAGGGTAACGCAAGGCAAGGCACGGTGAGGCTAGGCAAGGCTAATGCACGACAACGCAAGGCTAGGCAATGCACGACAATGCAAGTAAAGCTTAAAGCAAAGGAAGGCACGGTCAGGCGAGATAAGGCTAAGGCACGACAACGCAAGGGTAGGCAATGCAGGGAAGGCAAGCAAAGAGTAACGGAAGGTAAGGAAGGCAAGGGAAAGCAAGGAAAGGCAATGGTAACGGAAGGAACGGCACGGCAAGGGTAAACAAGTCTAAGGCACGACAACGCACGCTAGGCAATGCACGGCAAGGCAAGGAAAGGGTAACGCATGGGAAAGCACGGTCAGGGGAGGCAAGGCTAAGGCACGACAACGCAAGGCTTGGCAATGCACGGAAGGCAAGCAAAGAGTAACGGAAGGTAAGGAAGGCAAGGGAAAGCAAAGAAAGGCAAGTGTAACGGAAGGAACGGCACGGCAAGGGGAAACAAGGCTTAGGCACGACAACGCACGGCTAAGCAATGCACGGAAAGGCAAGGAAAGGGTAACGCATGGGAAAGCACGGTCAGGCGATGCAAGGCTAAGGCATGACAACGCATGGCTAGGCAATGCACGGAAAGCAAGCAAAGAGTAACGGAACGCAAGGAAGGCAAGGGAAAGCAAGGGAAGGCAAGGCTAAAGGAAGGAACGGCACGGCAAGGGGTAACAAGGCTAAGGCACGACAACGCAAGGCTAGGCAATGCAGGGAAGGGAAGCAAAGAGTAACGGAAGGTAAGGAAGGCAAGGGAAAGCAAAGAAAGGCAAGTGTAACGGAAGGAACGGCACGGCAAGGGGAAACAAGGCTAAGGCACGACAACGCACGCTAGGCAATGCACGGCAAGGCAAGGAAAGGGTAACGCATGGGAAAGCACGGTCAGGGGAGGCAAGCCTAAGGCATGACAACGAAAGGCTAGGCAATGCACGGAAAGCAAGCAAAGAGTAACGGAACGCCAGGAAGGCAAGGGAAAGCAAGGGAAGGCAAGGGTAACGGAAGGAACGGCACGGCAAGGGGTAACAAGGCTAAGGCACGACAACGCAGGGCTAGGCAATGGACGGCAAGGCAAGGAAAGGGTAACGCAGGGGAAGGCACGGACAGGTGAGGCAAGGATAAGGCACGACAATGCAAGGCTAGGCCATGCACGGCAAGGCAAGGAAAGAGTAACGGAAGGAAAGGAAGGCAAGGCAAAGCCAGGCAAGGCAAGTGTAACAAAAGGCACGCAACGGCAAGGGGAATCAAGGCTAAGGCACGACAACACACGGCTAGGAAATGCAAGGCAAGGCAAGTAAAGGGTAACGCAAGGCAAGGCACGGTGAGGCTAGGCAAGGCTAATGCACGACAACGCAAGGCTAGGCAATGCACGGCAAGGGAAGGAAAGGGTAACGCATGGGAAAGAACGGTCAGGGGAGGCAAGGCTAAGGCACGACAACGCAAGGCTTGGCAATGCACGGAAGGCAAGCAAAGAGTAACGGAAGTAAGGAAGGCAAGGGAAAGCAAAGAAAGGCAAGTGTAACGGAAGGAACGGCACGGCAAGGGGAAACAAGGCTAAGGCACGACAACGCACGCTAGGCAATGCACGGCAAGGCAAGAAAAGGGTAATGCATGGGAAAGCACGGTCAGGCGAGGCAAGGCTAAGGCACGACAACGCAAGGCTAGGCAATGCACGGAAGGCAAGCAAAGAGTAACGGAAGGTAAGGAAGGCAAGGGAAAGCAAGGGAAGGCAAGGTTAACGGAAGGGACGGCACGGCAAGGGGTAACAAGGCTAAGGCACGACAACGCAGGGCTAGGCAATGCACGGCAAGGCAAGCAAAGAGTAACGGAAGGAAAGGAAGGCAAGGCAAAGCCAGGCAAGGCAAGTGTAACAAAAGGCACGCAACGGCAAGGGGAAACAAGGCTAAGGCACGACAACACACGGCTAGGAAATGCACGGCAAGGCAAGGAAAGGGTAACGCAAGGCAAGGCACGGTGAGGCTAGGCAAGGCTAATGCACGACAACGCAAGGCTAGGCAATGCACGACAATGCAAGTAAAGCTTAAAGCAAAGGAAGGCACGGTCAGGCGAGATAAGGCTAAGGCACGAAAACGCAAGGGTAGGCAATGCAGGGAAGGCAAGCAAAGAGTAACGGAAGGTAAGGAAGGCAAGGGAAAGCAAGGAAAGGCAATGGTAACGGAAGGAACGGCACGGCAAGGGTAAACAAGTCTAAGGCACGACAACGCACGCTAGGCAATGCACGGCAAGGCAAGGAAAGGGTAACGCATGGGAAAGCACGGTCAGGGGAGGCAAGGCTAAGGCACGACAACGCAAGGCTTGGCAATGCACGGAAGGCAAGCAAAGAGTAACGGAAGGTAAGGAAGGCAAGGGAAAGCAAAGAAAGGCAAGTGTAACGGAAGGAACGGCACGGCAAGGGGAAACAAGGCTAAGGCACGACAACGCACGCTAGGCAATGCACGGCAAGGCAAGGAAAGGGTAACGCATGGGAAAGCACGTTCAGGCGAGGCAAGGCTAAGGAAAGCCAACGCAAGGCTAGGCAATGCACGGAAAGCAAGCAAGGAGTAACGGAATGCAAGGAAGGAAAGGGAAAGCAAGGGAAGGCAAGGGTAACGAAAGGAACGGCACGGCAAGGTGTAACAAGGCTAAGGCACGACAACACACGGCTAGGAAATGCACGGCAAGGCAAGGAAAGGGTAACGCAAGGCAAGGCACGGTGAGGCTAGGCAAGGTTAATGCACGAAAACGCAAGGCTAGGCGATGCACGACAATGCAAGGAAAGCTTAAAGCAAAGGAAGGCAAGGTCAGGCGAGATAAGGCTAAGGCACGACAACGCAAGGCTAGGAAATTCAGGGAAGGCAAGCAAAGAGTAACGGAAGGTAAGCAAGGCAAGGAAAAGGAAGGAAAGGCCAGGGTAACGGAAGGAACGGCACGGCAAGGGGAAACAAGTCTAAGGCACGACACCGAACGCTAGGCAATGAAGGGCAAGGCAAGGAAAGGGTAACGCATTTGAAAGCACGGTCAGGCGAGGCAACGCTAAGGCACGACAACGCAAGGCTAGGCAATGCACGGAAGGCAAGCAAAGAGTAACGGAAGGTAAGGAAGGCAAGGGAAAGGAAGGAAAGGCAAGTGTAACAGAAGGAACGGCACGGCAAGGGGAAACAAGGCTAAGGCACGACAACGCACGCTAGGCAATGCACGGAAAGGCAAGGAAAGGGTAACGCAGGGGAAGGCACGGTCAGGTGAGGCAAGGATAAGGCACGACAATGCAAGGCTAGGCAATGCACGGCAAGGCAAGGAAAGAGTAACGGAAGGAAAGGAAGGCAAGGCAAAGCCAGGCAAGGCAAGTGTAACAAAAGGCACGCAACGGCAAGGGGAAACAAGGCTAAGGCACGACAACACACGGCTAGGAAATGCACGGTAAGGGAAGGAAAGGGTAACGCAAGGCAAGGCACGGTGAGGCTAGGCAAGGCTAATGCACGACAACGCAAGGCTAGGCAATGCACGACAATGCAAGTAAAGCTTAAAGCAAAGGAAGGCACGGTCAGGCGAGATAAGGCTAAGGCACGACAACGCAAGGCTAGGCAATGCAGGGAAGGCAAGCAAAGAGTAACGGAAGTTAAGGAAGGCAAGGGAAAGCAAGGAAAGGCAATGGTAACGGAAGGAACGGCACGGCAAGGGGAAACAAGTCTAAGGCACGACAACGCACGCTGGGCAATGCACGGCAAGGCAAGGAAAGGGTAACGCATGGGAAAGCACGGTCAGGGGAGGCAAGGCTAAGGCATGACAACGCAAGGCTTGGCAATGCACGGAAGGCAAGCAAAGAGTAACGGAAGGTAAGGAAGGCAAGGGAAAGCAAAGAAAGGCAAGTGTAACGGACGGAACGGCACGGCAAGGGGAAACAAGGCTAAGGCACGACAACGCACGCTAGGCAATGCACGGCAAGGCAAGGAAAGGGTAACGCATGGGAAAGCACGGTCAGGCGAGGCAAGGCTAAGGCACGACAACGCAAGGCTTGGCAATGCACGGAAGGCAAGCAAAGAGTAACGGAATGCAAGGAAGGAAAGGGAAAGCAAGGGAAGGCAAGGGTAACGGAAGGAACGGCACGGCAAGGGGTAACAAGGCTAAGGCACGACAACACACGGCTAGGAAATGCACGGCAAGGCAAGGAAAGGGTAACGCAAGGCAAGGCACGGTGAGGCTAGGCAAGGTTAATGAACGACAACGCAAGGCTAGGCAATGCACGACAATACAAGGAAAGCTTAAAGCAAAGGAAGGCACGGTCAGTCGAGATAAGACTAAGGTACGACAACGCAAGGCTAGGCAATGCACGGAAGGCAAGCAAAGAGTAACGGAAGGTAAGGAAGGCAATGGAAAGCAAGGGAAGGCAAGGGTAACGGAAGGGACGGCACGGCAAGGGGTAACAAGGCTAAGGCACGACAACGCAGGGCTAGGCAATGCACGGCAAGGCAAGCAAAGAGTAACGGAAGGAAAGGAAGGCAAGGCAAAGCCAGGCAAGGCAAGTGTAACAAAAGGCACGCAACGGCAAGGGGAAACAAGGCTAAGGCACGACAACACACGGCTAGGAAATGCACGGCAAGGCAAGGAAAGGGTAACGCAAGGCAAGGCACGGTGAGGCTAGGCAAGGCTAATGCACGACAACGCAAGGCTAGGCAATGCACGACAATGCAAGTAAAGCTTAAAGCAAAGGAAGGCACGGTCAGGCGAGATAAGGCTAAGGCACGACAACGCAAGGCTAGGCAATGCAGGGAAGGCAAGCAAAGAGTAACGGAAGGTAAGGAAGGCAAGGGAAAGCAAGGAAAGGCAATGGTAACGGAAGGAACGGCACGGCAAGGGTAAACAAGTCTAAGGCACGACAACGCACGCTAGGCAATGCACGGCAAGGCAAGGAAAGGGTAACGCATGGGAAAGCACGGTCAGGGGAGGCAAGGCTAAGGCACGACAACGCAAGGCTTGGCAATGCACGGAAGGCAAGCAAAGAGTAACGGAAGGTAAGGAAGGCAAGGGAAAGCAAAGAAAGGCAAGTGTAACGGAAGGAACGGCACGGCAAGGGGAAACAAGGCTAAGGCACGACAACGCACGCTAGGAAATGCACGGCAAGGCAAGGAAAGGGTAACGCATGGGAAAGCACGGTCAGGCGAGGCAAGGCTAAGGAAAGCCAACGCAAGGGTAGGCAATGCACGGAAAGCAAGCAAGGAGTAACGGAATGCAAGGAAGGAAAGGGAAAGCAAGGGAAGGCAAGGGTAACGAAAGGAACGGCATGGCAAGGTATAACAAGGCTAAGGCACGACAACACACGGCTAGGAAATGCACGGCAAGGCAAGGAAAGGGTAACGCAAGGCAAGGCACGGTGAGGCTAGGCAAGGTTAATGCACGACAATGCAAGGCTAGGCAATGCACGACAATGCAAGGAAAGCTTAAAGCAAAGGAAGGCACGGTCAGGCGAGATAAGGCTAAGGCACGAAAACGCAAGGCTAGGCAATGCACGGAAGGCAAGCAAAGAGTAACGGAAGGTAAGCAAGGCAAGGAAAAGGAAGGAAAGGCCAGGGTAACGGAAGGAACGGCACGGCAAGGGGAAACAAGTCTAAGGCACGACACCGAACGCTAGGCAATGAAGGGCAAGGCAAGGAAAGGGTAACGCATTGGAAAGCACGGTCAGGCGAGGCAACGCTAAGGCACGACAACGCAAGGCTAGGCAATGCACGGAAGGCAAGCAAAGAGTAACGGAAGGTAAGGAAGGCAAGGGAAAGGAAGGAAAGGCAAGTGTAACGGAAGGAACGGCACGGCAAGGGGAAACAAGGCTAAGGCACGACAACGCACGCTAGGCAATGCACGGAAAGGCAAGGAAAGGGTAACTCATGGGAAAGCACGGTCAGGCGATGCAAGGCTAATGCATGACAACGCAAGGCTAGGCAATGCACGGAAAGCAAGCAAAGAGTAACGGAACGCAAGGAAGGCAAGGGAAAGCAAGGGAAGGCAAGGGTAACGGAAGGAACGGCACGGCAAGGGGTAACAAGGCTAAGGCACGGCAACGCAGGGCTAGGCAATGGACGGCAAGGCAAGGAAAGGGTAACGCAGGGGAAGGCACGGTCAGTTGAGGCAAGGATAAGGCACGACAATGCAAGGCTAGGCAATGCACGGCAAGGCAAGGAAAGAGTAACGGAAGGAAAGGAAGGTAAGTCAAAGCCAGGAGAGGCAAGTGTAACAAAAGGCACGCCACGGCAAGGGGAAACAAGGCTAAGGCACGACAACGCACGGCTAGGCAATGCACGGCAAGGCAAGGAAAGGGTAACGCAAGGCAAGGCACGGTGAGGCTAGGCAAGGCTAATTCACGACAACGCAAGGCTAGGCAATGCACGACAATGCAAGGAAAGCTTAAAGCAAAGGAAGGCAAGGTCAGGCGAGATAAGGCTAAGGCACGACAACGCAAGGCTAGGCAATGCAGGGAAGGGAAGCAAAGAGTAACGGAACGCCAGGAAGGCAAGGGAAAGCAAGGGAAGGCAAGGGTAACGGAAGGAACGGCACGGCAAGGGGTAACAAGGCTAAGGCACGACAACGCAGGGCTAGGCAATGCACGGCAAGGCAAGGAAAGGGTAACGCAGGGGAAGGCACGGTCAGGTGAGGCAAGGATAAGGCACGACAATGCAAGGCTAGGCAATGCACGGCAAGGCAAGGAAAGAGTAACGGAAGGAAAGGAAGGCAAGGCAAAGCCAGGCAAGGCAAGTGTAACAAAAGGCACGCAACGGCAAGGGGAAACAAGGCTAAGGCACGACAACACACTGCTAGGAAATGCAAGGCAAGGCAAGTAAAGGGTAACGCAAGGCAAGGCACGGTGGGGCTAGGCAAGGCTAATGCACGACAACGCAAGGCTAGGCAATGCACGACAATGCAAGTAAAGCTTAAAGAAAAGGAAGGCACGGTTAGAAGAGATAAGGCTAAGGCACGACAACGCAAGGGTAGGCAATGCAGGGAAGGCAAGAAAAGAGTAACGGAAGGTAAGGAAGGCAAAGGAAAGCAAGGAAAGGCAATGGTAACGGAAGGAACGGCACGGCAAGGGGAAACAAGTCTAAGGCACGACAACGCACGCTAGGCAATGCACGGCAAGGGAAGGAAAGGGTCACGCATGGGAAAGAACGGTCAGGGGAGGCAAGCCTAAGGCATGACAACGCAAGGCTAGGCAATGCACGGAAAGCAAGCAAAGAGTAACGGAACGCAAGGAAGGCAAGGGAAAGCAAGGGAAGGCAAGGGTAACGGAAGGAACGGCACGGCAAGGGGTAAGAAGGCTAAGGCACGACAACGCAGGGCTAGGCAATGCACGGCAAGGCAAGGAAAGAGTAACGGAAGGAACGGAAGGCAAGGAAAGGAAGACAAGGCAAGGGCTAGGCAATGCACGGCAAGGCAAGGAAAGAGTAACGGAAGGAAGGAAGGCAAGGAAAGAGGAAGGCAAGTGTAACGGAAGGAACGGCACGGCAAGGGGAAACAAGGCTAAGGCACGACAACGCACGGCTAAGCAATGCACGGAAAGGCAAGGAAAGGGTAACGCATGGGAAAGCACGGTCAGGCGATGCAAGGCTAAGGCATGACAATGCATGGCTAGGCAATGCACGGAAAGCAAGCAAAGAGTAACGGAACGCAAGGAAGGCAAGGGAAAGCAAGGGAAGGCAAGGCTAAAGGAAGGAACGGCACGGCAAGGGGTAACAAGGCTAAGGCACGGCAACGCAGGGCTAGGCAATGCACGGCAAGGCAAGGAAAGGGTAACGCAGGGGAAGGCACGGTCAGGTGAGGCAAGGATAAGGCACGACAATTCAAGGCTAGGCAATGCACGGTAAGCAAGCAAGGAGTAACGGAATGCAAGGAAGGAAAGGGAAAGCAAGGGAAGGCAAGGGTAACGGAAGGAACGGCACGGCAAGGGGTAACAAGGCTAAGGCACGACAACGCAGGGCTAGGCAATGCACGGCAAGGCAAGGAAAGGGTAACGCAGGGGAAGGCACGGTCAGGTGAGGCAAGGATAAGGCACGACAATGCACGGCTAGGCAATGCACGGCAAGGCAAGGAAAGAGTAACGGAAGGAAAGGAAGGCAAGGCAAAGCCAGGCAAGGCAAGTGTAACAAAAGGCACGCAACGGCAAGGGGAAACAAGGCTAAGGCACGACAACACACGGCTAGGAAATGCAAGGCAAGGCAAGTAAAGGGTAACGCAAGGCAAGGCACGGTGAGGCTAGGCAAGGCTAATGCACGACAACGCAAGGCTAGGCAATGCACGACAATGCAAGTAAAGCTTAAAGCAAAGGAAGGCACGGTTAGAAGAGATAAGGCTAAGGCACGACAACGCAAGGGTAGGCAATGCAGGGAAGGCAAGAAAAGAGTAACGGAAGGTAAGGAAGGCAAAGGAAAGCAAGGAAAGGCAATGGTAACGGAAGGAACGGCACGGCAAGGGGAAACAAGTCTAAGGCACGACAACGCACGCTAGGCAATGCACGGCAAGGGAAGGAAAGGGTAACGCATGGGAAAGAACGGTCAGGGGAGGCAAGCCTAAGGCATGACAACGCAAGGCTAGGCAATGCACGGAAAGCAAGCAAAGAGTAACGGAACGCAAGGAAGGCAAGGGAAAGCAAGGGAAGGCAAGGGTAACGGAAGGAACGGCACGGCAAGGGGTAAGAAGGCTAAGGCACGACAACGCAGGGCTAGGCAATGCACGGCAAGGCAAGGAAAGAGTAACGGAAGGAACGGAAGGCAAGGCAAAGCCAGGCACGGCAAGTGTAACAAAAGGCACGCAACGGCAAGGGGAAACAAGGCTAAGGCACGACAACACACGGCTAGGAAATGCATGGCAAGGCAAGGAAAGGGTAACGCAAGGCAAGGCACGGTGAGGCTAGGCAAGGCTAATGCACGACAACGCAAGGCTAGGCAATGCACGACAATGCAAGTAAAGCTTAAAGCAAAGGAAGGCACGGTCAGAAGAGATAAGGCTAAGGCACGACAACGCAAGGCTAGGCAATGCAGGGAAGGCAAGCAAAGAGTAACGGAAGGTAAGCAAGGGAAGGAAAAGGAAGGAAAGGCCAGGGTAACGGAAGGAACGGGACGGCAAGGGGAAACAAGTCTAAGGCACGACACCGAACGCTAGGCAATGAACGGCAAGGCAAGGAAAGGGTAACGCATTTGAAAGCACGGTCAGGCGAGGCAACGCTAAGGCACGACAACGCAAGGCTAGGCAATGCACGGAAGGCAAGCAAAGAGTAACGGAAGGTAAGGAAGGCAAGGGAAAGGAAGGAAAGGCAAGTGTAACGGAAGGAACGGCACGGCAAGGGGAAACAAGGCTTAGGCACGACAACGCACGGCTAGGCAATGCACGGAAAGGCAAGGAAAGGGTAACGCATGGGAAAGCACGGTCCGGCGATGCAAGGCTAAGGCATGACAACGCATGGCTAGGCAATGCACGGAAAGCAAGCAAAGAGTAACGGAACGCAAGGAAGGCAAGGGAAAGCAAGGGAAGGCAAGGCTAAAGGAAGGAACGGCACGGCAAGGGGTAACAAGGCTAAGGCACGGCAACGCAGGGCTAGGCAATGCACGGCAAGGCAAGGAAAGGGTAACGCAGGGGAAGGCACGGTCAGGTGAGGCAAGGATAAGGCACGACAATTCAAGGCTAGGCAATGCACGGTAAGCAAGCAAGGAGTAACGGAATGCAAGGAAGGAAAGGGAAAGCAAGGGAAGGCAAGGGTAACGGAAGGAACGGCACGGCAAGGGGTAACAAGGCTAAGGCACGACAACGCACGCTAGGCAATGCACGGCAAGGCAAGGAAAGGGTAACGCATGGGAAAGCACGGTCAGGCGAGGCAAGGCTAAGGAAAGCCAACGCAAGGCTAGGCAATGCACGGTAAGCAAGCAAGGAGTAACGGAATGCAAGGAAGGAAAGGGAAAGTAAGGGAAGGCAAGGGTAACGGAAGGAACGGCACGGCAAGGGGTAACAAGGCTAAGGCACGACAACACACGGCTAGGAAATGCACGGCAAGGCAAGGAAAGGGTAACGCAAGGCAAGGCACGGTGAGGCTAGGCAAGGTTAATGCACGACAACGCAAGGCTAGGCAATGCACGACAATGCAAGGAAAGCTTAAAGCAAAGGAAAGCACGGTCAGTCGAGATAAGGCTAAGGCACGACAACGCAAGGTTTGGCAATCCACGGAAGACAAGCAAAGAGTAACGGAAGGTAAGGAAGGCAAGGGAAAGTAAGGAAAGGCAATGGTAACGGAATGAACGGCACGGCAAGGGGAAACAAGGCTAAGGCACGACAACGCACGCTAGGCAATGCACGGCAAGGCAAGGAAAGAGTAACGCATGGGAAAGCACGGTCAGGCGAGGAAAGGCTAAGGCATGACAACGCAAGGCTAGGCAATGCACGGAAAGGAAGCAAAGAGCAACGGAACGCAAGGAAGGCAAGGGAAACCAAGGGAAGGCAAGGGTAACGGAAGGAACGGCACGGCAAGGGGTAACAAGGCTAAGGCACGACAACGCAGGGCTAGGCAATGCACGACAAGGCAAGCAAAGAGTAACGGAAGGAAAGGAAGGCAAGGCAAAGCCAGGCAAGGCAAGTGTAACAAAAGGCACGCAACGGCAAGGGGAAACAAGGCTAAGGCACGACAACACACGGCTAGGAAATGCACGGCAAGGCAAGGAAAGGGTAACGCAAGGCAAGGCACGGTGAGGCTAGGCAAGGCTAATGCACGACAACGCAAGGCTAGGCAATGCACGACAATGCAAGTAAAGCTTAAAGCAAAGGAAGGCACGGTCAGGCGAGATAAGGCTAAGGCACGACAACGCAAGGCTAGGCAATGCAGGGAAGGCAAGCAAAGAGTAACGGAAGGTAAGGAAGGCAAGGGAAAGCAAGGAAAGGCAATGGTAACGGAAGGAACGGCACGGCAAGGGGAAACAAGTCTAAGGCACGACAACGCACGCTAGGCAATGCACGGCAAGGCAAGGAAAGGGTAACGCATGGGAAAGTACGGTCAGGGGAGGCAAGGGTAAGGCACGACAACGCAAGGCTTGGCAATGCACGGAAGGCAAGCAAAGAGTAACGGAAGGTAAGGAAGGCAAGGGAAAGCAAAGAAAGGCAAGTGTAACGGACGGAACGGCACGGCAAGGGGAAACAAGGCTAAGGCACGACAACGCACGCTAGGCAATGCACGGCAAGGCAAGGAAAGGGTAACGCATGGGAAAGCACGGTCAGGCGAGGCAAGGCTAAGGAAAGCCAACGGAAGGCTAGGCAATGCACGGAAAGCAAGCAAGGAGTAACGGAATGCAAGGAAGGAAAGGGAAAGCAAGGGAAGGCAAGGGTAACGAAAGGAACGGCACGGCAAGGGGTAACAAGGCTAAGGCACGACAACACACGGCTAGGAAATGCACGGCAAGGCAAGGAAAGGGTAACGCAAGGCAAGGCACGGTGAGGCTAGGCAAGGTTAATGCACGACAACGCAAGGCTAGGCAATGCACGACAATGCAAGGAAAGCTTAAAGCAAAGGAAGGCACGGTCAGGCGAGATAAGGCTAAGGCACGACAACGCAAGGCTAGGCAATGCACGGAAGGCAAGCAAAGAGTAACGGAAGGTAAGGAAGGCAAGGGAAAGCAAGGAAAGGCAAGTGTAACGGAAGGAACGGCACGGCAAGGGGAAACAAGGCTAAGGCACGACAACGCACGGCTAGGCAATGCACGGCAAGGCAAGGAAAGGGTAACGCAAGGCAAGGCACGGTGAGTCTAGGAAAGGCTAATTCACGACAACGCAAGGCTAGGCAATGCACGACAATGCAAGGAAAGCTTAAAGCAAAGGAAGGCAAGGTCAGGCGAGATAAGGCTAAGGCACGACAACGCAAGGCTAGGCAATGCAGGGAAGGGAAGCAAAGAGTAACGGAAGGTAAGGAAGGCAAGGGAAAGCAAAGAAAGGCAAGTGTAACGGAAGGAACGGCACGGCAAGGGGAAACAAGGCTAAGGCACGACAACGCACGCTAGGCAATGCACGGCAAGGCAAGGAAAGGGTAACGCATGGGAAAGCACGGTCAGGGGAGGCAAGCCTAAGGCATGACAACGAAAGGCTAGGCAATGCACGGAAAGCAAGCAAAGAGTAACGGAACGCCAGGAAGGCAAGGGAAAGCAAGGGAAGGCAAGGGTAACGGAAGGAACGGCACGGCAAGGGGTAACAAGGCTAAGGCACGACAACGCAGGGCTAGGCAATGGACGGCAAGGCAAGGAAAGGGTAACGCAGGGGAAGGCACGGTCAGGTGAGGCAAGGATAAGGCACGACAATGCAAGGCTAGGCCATGCACGGCAAGGCAAGGAAAGAGTAACGGAAGGAAAGGAAGGCAAGGCAAAGCCAGGCAAGGCAAGTGTAACAAAAGGCACGCAACGGCAAGGGGAAACAAGGCTAAGGCACGACAACACACGGCTAGGAAATGCAAGGCAAGGCAAGTAAAGGGTAACGCAAGGCAAGGGACGGTGAGGCTAGGCAAGGCTAATGCACGACAACGCAAGGCTAGGCAATGCACGACAATGCAAGTAAAGCTTAAAGAAAAGGAAGGCACGGTTAGAAGAGATAAGGCTAAGGCACGACAACGCAAGGGTAGGCAATGCAGGGAAGGCAAGAAAAGAGTAACGGAAGGTAAGGAAGGCAAAGGAAAGCAAGGAAAGGCAATGGTAACGGAAGGAACGGCACGGCAAGGGGAAACAAGTCTAAGGCACGACAATGCACGCTAGGCAATGCACGGCAAGGGAAGGAAAGGGTCACGCATGGGAAAGAACGGTCAGGGGAGGCAAGCCTAAGGCATGACAACGCAAGGCTAGGCAATGCACGGAAAGCAAGCAAAGAGTAACGGAACGCAAGGAAGGCAAGGGAAAGCAAGGGAAGGCAAGGGTAACGGAAGGAACGGCACGGCAAGGGGTAAGAAGGCTAAGGCACGACAACGCAGGGCTAGGCAATGCACGGCAAGGCAAGGAAAGAGTAACGGAAGGAACGGAAGGCAAGGCAAAGCCAGGCACGGCAAGTGTAACAAAAGGCACGCAACGGCAAGGGGAAACAAGGCTAAGGCACGACAACACACGGCTAGGAAATGCACGGCAAGGCAAGGAAAGGGTAACGCAAGGCAAGGCACGGTGAGGCTAGGCAAGGCTAATGCACGACAACGCAAGGCTAGGCAATGCACGACAATGCAAGTAAAGCTTAAAGCAAAGGAAGGCACGGTCAGAAGAGATAAGGCTAAGGCACGACAACGCAAGGCTAGGCAATGCAGGGAAGGCAAGCAAAGAGTAACGGAAGGTAAGCAAGGCAAGGAAAAGGAAGGAAAGGCCAGGGTAACGGAAGGAACGGGACGGCAAGGGGAAACAAGTCTAAGGCACGACACCGAACGCTAGGCAATGAACGGCAAGGCAAGGAAAGGGTAACGCATTTGAAAGCACGGTCAGGCGAGGCAACGCTAAGGCACGACAACGCAAGGCTAGGCAATGCACGGAAGGCAAGCAAAGAGTAACGGAAGGTAAGGAAGGCAAGGGAAAGGAAGGAAAGGCAAGTGTAACGGAAGGAACGGCACGGCAATGGGAAACAAGGCTTAGGCACGACAACGCACGGCTAGGCAATGCACGGAAAGGCAAGGAAAGGGTAACGCATGGGAAAGCCCGGTCAGGCGATGCAAGGCTAAGGCATGACAACGCATGGCTAGGCAATGCACGGAAAGCAAGCAAAGAATAACGGAACGCAAGGAAGGCAAGGGAAAGCAAGGGAAGGCAAGGCTAAAGGAAGGAACGGCACGGCAAGGGGTAACAAGGCTAAGGCACGGCAACGCAGGGCTAGGCAATGCACGGGAAGGCAAGGAAAGGGTAACGCAGGGGAAGGCACGGTCAGGTGAGGCAAGGATAAGGCACGACAATTCAAGGCTAGGCAATGCACGGTAAGCAAGCAAGGAGTAACGGAATGCAAGGAAGGAAAGGGAAAGCAAGGGAAGGCAAGGGTAACGGAAGGAACGGCACGGCAAGGGGTAACAAGGCTAAGGCACGACAACGCAGGGCTAGGCAATGCACGGCAAGGCAAGGAAAGGGTAACGCAGGGGAAGGCACGGTCAGGTGAGGCAAGGATAAGGCACGACAATGTAAGGCTAGGCAATGCACGGCAAGGCAAGGAAAGAGTAACGGAAAAAAAGGAAGGCAAGGCAAAGCCAGGCAAGGCAAGTGTAACAAAAGGCACGCAACGGCAAGGGGAAACAAGGCTAAGGCACGACAACACACGGCTAGGAAATGCAAGGCAAGGCAAGTAAAGGGTAACGCAAGGCAAGGCACGGTGAGGCTAGGCAAGGCTAATGCACGACAACGCAAGGCTAGGCAATGCACGACAATGCAAGTAAAGCTTAAAGCAAAGGAAGGCACGGTTAGAAGAGATAAGGCTAAGGCACGACAACGCAAGGGTAGGCAATGCAGGGAAGGCAAGAAAAGAGTAACGGAAGGTAAGGAAGGCAAAGGAAAGCAAGGAAAGGCAATGGTAACGGAAGGAACGGCACGGCAAGGGGAAACAAGTCTAAGGCACGACAACGCACGCTAGGCAATGCACGGCAAGGGAAGGAAAGGGTAACGCATGGGAAAGAACGGTCAGGGGAGGCAAGCCTAAGGCATGACAACGCAAGGCTAGGCAATGCACGGAAAGCAAGCAAAGAGTAACGGAACGCAAGGAAGGCAAGGGAAAGCAAGGGAAGGCAAGGGTAACGGAAGGAACGGCACGGCAAGGGGTAAGAAGGCTAAGGCACGACAACGCAGGGCTAGGCAATGCACGGCAAGGCAAGGAAAGAGTAACGGAAGGAACGGAAGGCAAGGCAAAGCCAGGCACGGCAAGTGTAACAAAAGGCACGCAACGGCAAGGGGAAACAAGGCTAAGGCACGACAACACACGGCTAGGAAATGCATGGCAAGGCAAGGAAAGGGTAACGCAAGGCAAGGCACGGTGAGGCTAGGCAAGGCTAATGCACGACAACGCAAGGCTAGGCAATGCACGACAATGCAAGTAAAGCTTAAAGCAAAGGAAGGCACGGTCAGAAGAGATAAGGCTAAGGCACGACAACGCAAGGCTAGGCAATGCAGGGAAGGCAAGCAAAGAGTAACGGAAGGTAAGCAAGGGAAGGAAAAGGAAGGAAAGGCCAGGGTAACGGAAGGAACGGGACGGCAAGGGGAAACAAGTCTAAGGCACGACACCGAACGCTAGGCAATGAACGGCAAGGCAACGAAAGGGTAACGCATTTGAAAGCACGGTCAGGCGAGGAAACGCTAAGGCACGACAACGCAAGGCTAGGCAATGCACGGAAGGCAAGCAAAGAGTAACGGAAGGTAAGGAAGGCAAGGGAAAGGAAGGAAAGGCAAGTGTAACGGAAGGAACGGCACGGCAAGGGGAAACAAGGCTTAGGCACGACAACGCACGGCTAGGTAATGCACGGAAAGGCAAGGAAAGGGTAACGCATGGGAAAGCACGGTCCGGCGATGCAAGGCTAAGGCATGACAACGCATGGCTAGGCAATGCACGGAAAGCAAGCAAAGAGTAACGGAAGGGCAAGGAAGGCAAGGGAAAGAAGGAGGCAAGGGTAACGGACGGAACGGCACGGCAAGGGGCACGGTCAGGAGCAAGGCTAAGGCACGACAACGCAGGCTAGGCAATGCACGGCAAGGCAAGGAAAGGGTAACGCAAGGGAAGGCAAGGGTAACGGAACGGCACGGCAAGGGGAACAAGGCTAAGGCACGACAACGCAGGCTAGGCAATGCACGGCAAGGCAAGGAAAGGGTAACGCATGGGAAAGCACGGTCAGGCGAGGCAAGGCTAAGGAAAGCCAACGCAAGGCTAGGCAATGCACGGAAGCAAGCAAGGAGTAACGGAATGCAAGGAAGGAAAGGGAAAGCAAGGGAAGGCAAGGGTAACGAAAGGAACGGCACGGCAAGGGGTAACAAGGCTAAGGCACGACAACACACGGCTAGGAAATGCACGGCAAGGCAAGGAAAGGGTAACGCAAGGTAAGGCACGGTGAGGCTAGGCAAGGTTAATGCACGACAACGCAAGGCTAGGCAATGCACGACAATGCAAGGAAAGCTTAAAGCAAAGGAAGGCACGGTCAGGCGAGATAAGGCTAAGGCACGACAACGCAAGGCTAGGCAATGCACGGAAGGCAAGCAAAGAGTAACGGAAGGTAAGGAAGGCAAGGGAAAGCAAGGAAAGGCAAGTGTAACGGAAGGAACGGCACGGCAAGGGGAAACAATGCTAAGGCACGACAACGCACGCTAGGCAATGCACGGCAAGGCAAGGAAAGGGTAACGCATGGGAAAGCACGGTCAGGCGAGGCAAGGCTAAGGCACGACAACCCAAGGCTAGGCAATGCACGGAAGGCAAGCAAAGAGAAACGGAAGGTAAGGAAGGAAAGGGAAAGCAAAGAAAGGCAAGTGTAACCGAAGGAACGGCACGGCAAGGGGAAACAAGGCTAAGGCACGACAACGCACGGCTAGGCAATGCACGGCAAGGCAAGCAAAGGGTAACGCAAGGAAAGGCAAGGTGAGGCTAGGCAAGGCTAATGCACGAAAACGCAAGGCTAGGCGATGCACGACAATGCAAGGAAAGCTTAAAGCAAAGGAAGGCAAGGTCAGGCGAGATAAGGCTAAGGCACGACAACGCAAGGCTAGGAAATTCAGGGAAGGCAAGCAAAGGGTAACGGAAGGTAAGCAAGGCAAGGAAAAGGAAGGAAAGGCCAGGGTAACGGAAGGAACGGGACGGCAAGGGGAAACAAGTCTAAGGCACGACACCGAACGCTAGGCAATGAACGGCAAGGCAAGGAACGGGTAACGCATTTGAAAGCACGGTCAGGCGAGGCAACGCTAAGGCACGACAACGCAAGGCTAGGCAATGCACGGAAGGCAAGCAAAGAGTAACGGAAGGTAAGGAAGGCAAGGGAAAGGAAGGAAAGGCAAGTGTAACGGAAGGAACGGCACGGCAAGGGGAAACAAGGCTAAGGCACGACAACGCACGGCTAGGCAATGCACGGAAAGGCAAGGAAAGGGTAACGCATGGGAAAGCACGGTCAGGCGATGCAAGGCTAAGGCATGACAACGCATGGCTAGGCAATGCACGGAAAGCAAGCAAAGAGTAACGGAACGCAAGGAAGGCAAGGGAAAGCAAGGGAAGGCAAGGCTAAAGGAAGGAACGGCACGGCAAGGGGTAACAAGGCTAAGGCACGGCAACGCAGGGCTAGGCAATGCACGGCAAGGCAAGGAAAGGGTAACGCAGGGGAAGGCACGGTCAGGTGAGGCAAGGATAAGGCACGACAATGCAAGGCTAGGCAATGCACGGCAAGGCAAGGAAAGAGTAACGGAAGGAAAGGAAGGCAAGTCAAAGCAAGGAAAGGCAAGTGTAACAAAAGGCACGGCACGGCAAGGGGAAACAAGGCTAAGGCACGACAACGCACGGCTAGGCAATGCACGGCAAGGCAAGGAAAGGGTAACGCAAGGCAAGGCACGGTGAGGCTAGGCAAGGCTAATGCACGACAACGCAAGGCTAGGCAATGCACGACAATGCAAGGAAAGCTTAAAGCAAAGGAAGGCACGGTCAGGCGAGATAAGGCTAAGGCTCGACAACGCAAGGCTAGGCAATGCACGGAAGGCAAGCAAAGAGTAACGGAAGGTAAGGAAGGCAAGGGAAAGCAAGGAAAGGCAAGTGTAACGGAAGGAACGGCACGGCAAGGGGAAACAAGGCTAAGGCACGACAACGCACGCTAGGCAATGCACGGCAAGGCAAGGAAAGGGTAACGCATGGGAAAGCACGGTCAGGGGAGGCAAGGCTAAGGCACGACAACGCAAGGCTTGGCAATGCACGGAAGGCAAGCAAAGAGTAACGGAAGGTAAGGAAGGCAAGGGAAAGCAAAGAAAGGCAAGTGTAACGGACGGAACGGCACGGCAAGGGGAAACAAGGCTAAGGCACGACAACGCACGCTAGGCAATGCACGGCAAGGCAAGCAAAGGGTAACGCAAGGAAAGGCACGGTGAGGCTAGGCAAGGCTAATGCACGAAAACGCAAGGCTAGGCGATGCACGACAATGCAAGGAAAGCTTAAAGCAAAGGAAGGCAAGGTCAGGCGAGATAAGTCTAAGGCACGACAACGCAAGGCTAGGAAATTCAGGGAAGGCAAGCAAAGAGTAACGGAAGGTAAGCAAGGCAAGGAAAAGGAAGGAAAGTCCAGGGTAACGGAAGGAACGGCACGGCAAGGGGAAACAAAGCTAAAGCACGGCAACGCAGGCTAGGCAATGCACGGCTAGGCAAGGAAAGGGTAACGCATGGGAAAGCACGTTCAGGCGAGGCAAGGCTAAGGCACAACAACGCAAGGCTAGGCAATGCACGGAAGGCAAGCAAAGAGTAACGGAAGGTAAGGAAGGCAAGGGAAAGGAAGGAAAGGCAAGTGTAACGGAAGGAACGGCACGGCAAGGGGAAACAAGGCTAAGGCACGACAACGCACGGCTAGGCAATGCACGGCAAGGCAAGGAAAGGGTAACGCATGGGAAAGCACGGTCAGGCGATGCAAGGCTAAGGCATGACAACGCAAGGCTAGGCAATGCACGGAAAGCAAGCAAAGAGTAACGGAACGCAAGGAAGGCATGGAAAGCAAGGGAAGGCAAGGGTAACGGAAGGAACGGCACGGCAAGGGGTAACAAGGCTAAGGCACGGCAACGCAGGGTTAGGCAATGCACGGCAAGGCAAGGAAATGGTAACGCAGGGGAAGGCACGGTCAGGTGAGGCAAGGATAAGGCACGACAATGCAAGGCTAGGCAATGCACGGCAAGGCAAGGAAAGAGTAACGGAAGGAAAGGAAGGCAAGGCAAAGCCAGGCAAGGCAAGTGTAACAAAAGGCACGCAACGGCAAGGGGAAACAAGGCTAAGGCACGACAACACACGGCTAGGAAATGCAAGGCAAGGAAAGTAAAGGGTAACGCAAGGCAAGGCACGGTGAGGCTAGGCAAGGCTAATGCACGACAACGCAAGGCTAGGCAATGAACGACAATGCAAGTAAAGCTTAAAGCAAAGGAAGGCACGGTTAGAAGAGATAAGGCTAAGGCACGACAACGCAAGGCTAGGCAATGCACGGAAGGCAAGAAAAGTGTAACGGAAGGTAAGGAAGGCAAAGGAAAGCAAGGAAAGGCAATGGTAACGGAAGGAACGGCACGGCAAGGGGAAACAAGTCTAAGGCACGACAATGCAGGCTAGGCAATGCACGGCAAGGGAAGGAAAGGGTAACGCATGGGAAAGAACGGTCAGGGGAGGCAAGCCTAAGGCATGACAACGCAAGGCTAGGCAATGCACGGAAAGCAAGCAAAGAGTAACGGAACGCAAGGAAGGCAAGGGAAAGCAAGGGAAGGCAAGGGTAACGGAAGGGACGGCACGACAAGGGGTAAGAAGGCTAAGGCACGACAACGCAGGGCTAGGCAATGCACGGCAAGGCAAGCAAAGAGTAACGGAAGGAAAGGAAGGCAAGGCAAAGCCAGGCAAGGCAAGTGTAACAAAAGGCACGCAACGTCAAGGGGAAACAAGGCTAAGGCACGAAAACACACGGCTAGGAAATGCACGGCAAGGCAAGGAAAGGGTAACGCAAGGCAAGGCACGGTGAGGCTAGGCAAGGCTAATGCACGACAACGCAAGGCTAGGCAATGCACGACAATGCAAGTAAAGCTTAAAGCAAAGGAAGGCACGTTCAGGCGAGATAAGGCTAAGGCAAGACAACGCAAGGCTAGGCAATGCAGGGAAGGCAAGCAAAGAGTAACGGAAGGTAAGGAAGGCAAGGGAAAGCAAGGAAAGGCAATGGTAACGGAAGGAACGGCACGGCAAGGGGAAACAAGTCTAATGCACCACAACGCACGCTAGGCAATGCACGGCAAGGCAAGGAAAGGGTAACGCATGGGAAAGCACGGTCAGGGGAGGCAAGGCTAAGGCACGACAACGCAAGGCTTGGCAATGCACGGAAGGCAAGCAAAGAGTAATGGAAGGTAAGGAAGGCAAGGGAAAGCAAAGAAAGGCAAGTGTAACGGACGGAACGGCACGGCAAGGGGAAACAAGCCTAAGGCACGACAACGCACGCTAGGCAATGCACGGCAAGGCAAGGAAAGGGTAACGCATGGGAAAGCACGGTCAGGCGAGGCAAGGCTAAGGAAAGCCAACGCAAGGCTAGGCAATGCACGGAAAGCAAGCAAGGAGTAACGGAATGCAAGGAAGGAAAGGGAAAGCAAGGGAAGGCAAGGGTAACGGAAGGGACGGCACGGCAAGGGGTAACAAGGCTAAGGCACGACAACGCAGGGCTCGGCAATGCACGGCAAGGCAAGCAAAGAGTAACGGAAGGAAAGGAAGGCAAGGCAAAGCCAGGCAAGGCAAGTGTAACAAAAGGCACGCAACGGCAAGGGGAAACAAGGCTAAGGCACGACAACACACGGCTAGGAAATACACGGCAAGGCAAGGAAAGGGTAACGCAAGGCAAGGCACGGTGAGGCTAGGCAAGGCTAATGCACGACAACGCAAGGCTAGGCAATGCACGACAATGCAAGTAAAGCTTAAAGCAAAGGAAGGCACGGTCAGGCGAGATAAGGCTAAGGCACGACAACGCAAGGCTAGGCAATGCACGGAAGGCAAGCAAAGAGTAACGGAAGGTAAGGAAGGCAAGGGAAAGCAAAGAAAGGGAAGTGTAAGGGAAGGAACGGCACGGCAAGGGGAAACAAGGCTAAGGCACGACAACGCACGCTAGGCAATGCACGGCAAGGCAAGGAAAGGGTAACGCATGGGAAAGCACGGTCAGGCGAGGCAAGGCTAAGGAAAGCCAACGCAAGGCTAGGCAATGCACGGAAAGCAAGCAAGGAGTAACGGAATGCAAGGAAGGAAAGGGAAAGCAAGGGAAGGCAAGTGTAACGGACGGAACGGCACGGCAAGGGGAAACAAGGCTAAGGCACGACAACGCACGCTAGGCAATGCACGGCAAGGCAAGGAAAGGGTAACGCATGGGAAAGCACGGTCAGGCGAGGCAAGGCTAAGGAAAGCCAACGGAAGGCTAGGCAATGCACGGAAAGCAAGCAAGGAGTAACGGAATGCAAGGAAGGAAAGGGAAAGCAAGGGAAGGCAAGGGTAACGAAAGGAACGGCACGGCAAGGGGTAACAAGGCTAAGGCACGACAACACACGGCTAGGAAATGCACTGCAAGGCAAGGAAAGGGTAACGCAAGGCAAGGCACGGTGAGGCTAGGCAAGGTTAATGCACGACAACGCAAGGCTAGGCAATGCACGACAATGCAAGGAAAGCTTAAAGCAAAGGAAGGCACGGTCAGGCGAGATAAGGCTAAGGCACGACAACGCAAGGCTAGGCAATGCACGGAAGGCAAGCAAAGAGTAACGGAATGTAAGGAAGGCAAGGGAAAGCAAGGAAAGGCAAGTGTAACGGAAGGAACGGCACGGCAAGGGGAAACAATGCTAAGGCACGACAACGCACGCTAGGCAATGCACGGCAAGGCAAGGAAAGGGTAACGCATGGGAAAGCACGGTCAGGCGAGGCAAGGCTAAGGCACGACAACCCAAGGCTAGGCAATGCACGGAAGGCAAGCAAAGAGAAACGGAAGGTAAGGAAGGAAAGGGAAAGCAAAGAAAGGCAAGTGTAACCGAAGGAACGGCACGGCAAGGGGAAACAAGGCTAAGGCACGACAACGCACGGCTAGGCAATGCACGGCAAGGCAAGCAAAGGGTAACGCAAGGAAAGGCAAGGTGAGGCTAGGCAAGGCTAATGCACGAAAACGCTAGGCTAGGCGATGCACGACAATGCAAGGAAAGCTTAAAGCAAAGGAAGGCAAGGTCAGGCGAGATAAGGCTAAGGCACGACAACGCAAGGCTAGGAAATTCAGGGAAGGCAAGCAAAGGGTAACGGAAGGTAAGCAAGGCAAGGAAAAGGAAGGAAAGGCCAGGGTAACGGAAGGAACGGGACGGCAAGGGGAAACAAGTCTAAGGCACGACACCGAACGCTAGGCAATGAACGGCAAGGCAAGGAACGGGTAACGCATTTGAAAGCACGGTCAGGCGAGGCAACGCTAAGGCACGACAACGCAAGGCTAGGCAATGCACGGAAGGCAAGCAAAGAGTAACGGAAGGTAAGGAAGGGAAGGGAAAGGAAGGAAAGGCAAGTGTAACGGAAGGAACGGCACGGCAAGGGGAAACAAGGCTAAGGCACGACAACGCACGGCTAGGCAATGCACGGCAAGGCAAGCAAAGGGTAACGCATGGGAAAGCACGGTCAGGCGATGCAAGGCTAAGGCATGACAACGCATGGCTAGGCAATGCACGGAAAGCAAGCAAAGAGTAACGGAACGCAAGGAAGGCAAGGGAAAGCAAGGGAAGGCAAGGCTAAAGGAAGGAACGGCACGGCAAGGGGTAACAAGGCTAAGGCACGGCAACGTAGGGCTAGGCAATGCACGGCAAGGCAAGGAAAGGGTAACGCAGGGGAAGGCACGGTCAGGTGAGGCAAGGATAAGGCACGACAATGCAAGGCTAGGCAATGCACGGCAAGGCAAGGAAAGAGTAACGGAAGGAAAGGAAGGCAAGTCAAAGCCAGGAAAGGCAAGTGTAACAAAAGGCACGCCACGGCAAGGGGAAACAAGGCTAAGGCACGACAACGCACGGCTAGGCAATGCACGGCAAGGCAAGGAAAGGGTAACGCAAGGCAAGGCACGGTGAGGCTAGGCAAGGCTAATGCACGACAACGCAAGGCTAGGCAATGCACGACAATGCAAGGAAAGCTTAAAGCAAAGGAAGGCACGGTCAGGCGAGATAAGGCTAAGGCTCGACAACGCAAGGCTAGGCAATGCACGGAAGGCAAGCAAAGAGTAACGGAAGGTAAGGAAGGCAAGGGAAAGCAAGGAAAGGCAAGTGTAACGGAAGGAACGGCACGGCAAGGGGAAACAAGGCTAAGGCACGACAACGCACGCTAGGCAATGCACGGCACGGCAAGGAAAGGGTAACGCATGGGAAAGCACGGTCAGGGGAGTCAAGGCTAAGGCACGACAACGCAAGGCTTGGCAATGCACGGAAGGCAAGCAAAGAGTAACGGAAGGTAAGGAAGGCAAGGGAAAGCAAAGAAAGGCAAGTGTAACGGACGGAACGGCACGGCAAGGGGAAACAAGGCTAAGGCACGACAACGCACGCTAGGCAATGCACGGCAAGGCAAGGAAAGGGTAACGCATGGGAAAGCACGGTCAGGCGAGGCAAGGTAAGGAAAGCCAACCCAAGGCTAGGCAATGCACGGAAAGCAAGCAAGGAGTAACGGAATGCAAGGAAGGAAAGGGAAAGCAAGGGAAGGCACGGGTAACGAAAGGAACGGCACGGCAAGGGGTAACAAGGCTAAGGCACGACAACACACGGCTAGGAAATGCACGGCAAGGCAAGGAAAGGGTAACGCAAGGCAAGGCACGGTGAGGCTAGGCAAGGTTAATGCACGACAACGCAAGGCTAGGCAATGCACGACAATGCAAGGAAAGCTTAAAGCAAAGGAAGGCACGGTCAGGCGAGATAAGGCTAAGGCACGACAACGCAAGGCTAGGAAATTCAGGGAAGGCAAGCAAAGGGTAACGGAAGGTAAGCAAGGCAAGGAAAAGGAAGGAAAGGCCAGGGTAACGGAAGGAACGGGACGGCAAGGGGAAACAAGTCTAAGGCACGACACCGAACGCTAGGCAATGAACGGCAAGGCAAGGAAAGGGTAACGCATTTGAAAGCACGGTCAGGCGAGGCAACGCTAAGGCACGACAACGCAAGGCTAGGCAATTCACGGAAGGCAAGCAAAGAGTAACGGAAGGTAAGGAAGGCAAGGGAAAGGAAGGAAAGGCAAGTGTAACGGAAGGAACGGCACGGCAAGGGGAAACAAGGCTAAGGCCCGACAACGCACGGCTAGGCAATGCACGGAAAGGCAAGGAAAGGGTAACGCATGGGAAAGCACGGTCAGGCGATGCAAGGCTAATGCACGACAACGCAAGGCTAGGCAATGCACGACAATGCAAGTAAAGCTTAAAGCAAAGGAAGGCACGTTCAGGCGAGATAAGGCTAAGGCACGACAACGCAAGGCTAGGCAATGCAGGGAAGGCAAGCAAAGAGTAACGGAAGGTAAGGAAGGCAAGGGAAGGCAAGGAAAGGCAATGGTAACGGAAGGAACGGCACGGCAAGGGGAAACAATGCTAAGGCACGACAACGCACGCTAGGCAATGCACGGCAAGGCAAGGAAAGGGTAACGCATGGGAAAGCACGGTCAGGGGAGGCAAGGCTAAGGCACGACAACGCAAGGCTTGGCAATGCACGGAAGGCCAGCAAAGAGTAATGGAAGGTAAGGAAGGCAAGGGAAAGCAATGAAAGGCAAGTGTAACGGACGGAACGGCACGGCAAGGGGAAACAAGCCTAAGGCACGACAACGCACGCTAGGCAATGCACGGCAAGGCAAGGAAAGGGTAACGCATGGGAAAGCACGGTCAGGCGAGGCAAGGCTACGGAAAGCCAACGCAAGGCTAGGCAA
This sequence comes from Macrotis lagotis, assembly GCF_037893015.1. Lineage (NCBI taxonomy): Eukaryota > Metazoa > Chordata > Mammalia > Peramelemorphia > Peramelidae > Macrotis > Macrotis lagotis. The sequence continues at coordinate 40,735 of NW_027422359.1, forward strand.
TGCACGGAAAGCAAGCAAGGAGTAACGGAATGCAAGGAAGGAAAGGGAAAGCAAGGGAAGGCAAGGGTAACGGAAGGGGCGGCACGGCAAGGGGTAACAAGGCTAAGGCACGACAACGCAGGGCTAGGCAATGCACGGCAAGGCAAGCAAAGAGTAACGGAAGGAAAGGAAGGCAAGGCAAAGCCAGGCAAGGCAAGTGTAACAAAAGGCACGCAACGGCAAGGGGAAACAAGGCTAAGGCACGACAACACACGGCTAGGAAATACACGGCAAGGCAAGGAAAGGGTAACGCAAGGCAAGGCACGGTGAGGCTAGGCAAGGCTAATGCACGACAACGCAAGGCTAGGCAATGCACGACAATGCAAGTAAAGCTTAAAGCAAAGGAAGGCACGGTCAGGCGAGATAAGGCTAAGGCACGACAACGCAAGGCTAGGCAATGCAGGGAAGGCAAGCAAAGAGTAACGGAAGGTAAGGAAGGCAAGGGAAAGCAAGGAAAGGCAATGGTAACGGAAGGAACGGCACGGCAAGGGGAAACAAGGCTAAGGCACGACAACGCACGCTAGGCAATGCACGGCAAGGCAAGGAAAGGGTAACGCATGGGAAAGCACGGTCAGGCGAGGCAAGGCTAAGGAAAGCCAACGCAAGGCTAGGCAATGCACGGAAAGCAAGCAAGGAGTAACGGAATGCAAGGAAGGAAAGGGAAAGCAAGGGAAGGCAAGTGTAACGGACGGAACGGCACGGCAAGGGGAAACAAGGCTAAGGCACGACAACGCACGCTAGGCAATGCACGGCAAGGCAAGGAAAGGGTAACGCATGGGAAAGCACGGTCAGGCGAGGCAAGGCTAAGGAAAGCCAACGCACGGCTAGGCAATGCACGGCAAGGCAAGCAAAGGGTAACGCAAGGAAAGGCACGGTGAGGCTAGGCAACGCTAATGCACGAAAACGCAAGGCTAGGCGATGCACGACAATGCAAGGAAAGCTTAAAGCAAAGGAAGGCAAGGTCAGGCGAGATAAGGCTAAGGCACGACAACGCAAGGCTAGGAAATTCAGGGAAGGCAAGCAAAGAGTAACGGAAGGTAAGCAAGGCAAGGAAAAGAAAGGAAAGGCCAGGGTAACGGAAGGAACGGGACGGCAAGGGGAAACAAGTCTAAGGCACGACACCGAACGCTAGGCAATGAACGGCAAGGCAAGGAACGGGTAACGCATTTGAAAGCACGGTCAGGCGACGCAACGCTAAGGCACGACAACGCAAGGCTAGGCAATGCACGGAAGGCAAGCAAAGAGTAACGGAAGGTAAGGAAGGCAAGGGAAAGGAAGGAAAGGCAAGTGTAACGGAAGGAACGGCACGGCAAGGGGAAACAAGGCTAAGGCACGACAACGCACGGCTAGGCAATGCACGGAAAGGCAAGGAAAGGGTAACGCATGGGAAAGCACGGTCAGGCGATGCAAGGCTAAGGCATGACAACGCATGGCTAGGCAATGCACGGAAAGCAAGCAAAGAGTAACGGAACGCAAGGAAGGCAAGGGAAAGCACGGGAAGGCAAGGCTAAAGGAAGGAACGGCACGGCAAGGGGTAACAAGGCTAAGGCACGGCAACGCAGGGCTAGGCAATGCACGGCAAGGCAAGGAAAGGGTAACGCACGGGAAGGCACGGTCAGGTGAGGCAAGGATAAGGCCCGACAATGCAAGGCTAGGCAATGCACGGCAAGGCAAGGAAAGAGTAACGGAAGGAAAGGAAGGCAAGTCAAAGCCTGGAAAGGCAAGTGTAACAAAAGGCACGCCACGGCAAGGGGAAACAAGGCTTAGGCACGACAACGCACGGCTAGGCAATGCACGGCAAGGCAAGGAAAGGGTAACGCAAGGCAAGGCACGGTGAGGCTAGGCAAGGCTAATGCACGACAACGCAAGGCTAGGCAATGCACGACAATGCAAGGAAAGCTTAAAGCAAAGGAAGGCACGGTCAGGCGAGATAAGGCTAAGGCTCGACAACGCAAGGCTAGGCAATGCACGGAAGGCAAGCAAAGAGTAACGGAAGGTAAGGAAGGCAAGGGAAAGCAAGGAAAGGCAAGTGTAACGGAAGGAACGGCACGGCAAGGGGAAACAAGGCTAAGGCACGACAACGCACGCTAGGCAATGCACGGCAAGGCAAGGAAAGGGTAACGCATGGGAAAGCACGGTCAGGGGAGGCAAGGCTAAGGCACGACAACGCAAGGCTTGGCAATGCACGGAAGGCAAGCAAAGAGTAACGGAAGGTAAGGAAGGCAAGGGAAAGCAAAGAAAGGCAAGTGTAACGGACGGAACGGCACGGCAAGGGGAAACAAGGCTAAGGCACGACAACGCACGCTAGGCAATGCACGGCAAGGCAAGGAAAGGGTAACGCATGGGAAAGCACGGTCAGGCGAGGCAAGGCTAAGGAAAGCCAACCCAAGGCTAGGCAATGCACGGAAAGCAAGCAAGGAGTAACGGAATGCAAGGAAGGAAAGGGAAAGCAAGGGAAGGCACGGGTAACGAAAGGAACGGCACGGCAAGGGGTAACAAGGCTAAGGCACGACAACACACGGCTAGGAAATGCACGGCAAGGCAAGGAAAGGGTAACGCAAGGCAAGGCACGGTGAGGCTAGGCAAGGTTAATGCACGACAACGCAAGGCTAGGCAATGCACGACAATGCAAGGAAAGCTTAAAGCAAAGGAAGGCACGGTCAGGCGAGATAAGGCTAAGGCACGACAACGCAAGGCTAGGCAATGCACGGAAGGCAAGCAAAGAGTAACGGAAGGTAAGGAAGGCAAGGGAAAGCAAGGAAAGGCAAGTGTAACGGAAGGAACGGCACGGCAAGGGGAAACAATGCTAAGGCACGACAACGCACGCTAGGCAATGCACGGCAAGGCAAGGAAAGGGTAACGCATGGGAAAGCACGGTCAGGCGAGGCAAGGCTAAGGAACGACAACCCAAGGCTAGGCAATGCACGGAAGGCAAGCAAAGAGAAACGGAATGTAAGGAAGGAAAGGGAAAGCAAAGAAAGGCAAGTGTAACCGAAGGAACGGCACGGCAAGGGGAAACAAGGCTAAGGCACGACAACGCACGGCTAGGCAATGCACGGCAAGGCAAGCAAAGGGTAACGCAAGGAAAGGCACGGTGAGGCTAGGCAAGGCTAATGCACGACAACGCAAGGCTAGGCAATGCACGACAATGCAAGGAAAGCTTAAAGCAAAGGAAGGCAAGGTCAGGCGAGATAAGGCTAAGGCACGACAACGCAAGGCTAGGAAATTCAGGGAAGGCAAGCAAAGGGTAACGGAAGGTAAGCAAGGCAAGGAAAAGGAAGGAAAGGCCAGGGTAACGGAAGGAACGGGACGGCAAGGGGAAACAAGTCTAAGGCACGACACCGAACGCTAGGCAATGAACGGCAAGGCAAGGAAAGGGTAACGCATTTGAAAGCACGGTCAGGCGAGGCAACGCTAAGGCACGACAACGCATGGCTAGGCAATTCACGGAAGGCAAGCAAAGAGTAACGGAAGGCAAGGAAGGCAAGGGAAAGCAAGGAAAGGCAAGTGTAACGGAAGGAACGGCACGGCAAGGGGAAACAAGGCTAAGGCACGACAACGCACGCTAGGCAATGCACGTCAAGGCAAGGAAAGGGTAACGCATGGGAAAGCACGGTCAGGCGAGGCAAGGCTAAGGAAAGCCAACGCAAGGCTAGGCAATGCACGGAAAGCAAGCAAGGAGTAACGGAATGCAAGGAAGGAAAGGGAAAGCAAGGGAAGGCAAGGGTAACGGAAGGAACGGCACGGCAAGGGGTAACAAGGCTAAGGCACGACAACACACGGCTAGGAAATGCACGGCAAGGCAAGGAACGGGTAACGCAAGGCAAGGCACGGTGAGGCTAGGCAAGGTTAATGCACGACAAAGCAAGGCTAGGCAATGCACGACAATGCAAGGAAAGCTTAAAGCAAAGGAAGGCACGGTCAGGCGAGATAAGGCTAAGGCACGACAACGCAAGGCTAGGCAATGCACGGAAGGCAAGCAAAGAGTAACGGAAGGTAAGGAAGGCAAGGGAAAGCAAGGAAAGGCAATGGTAACGGAAGGAACGGCACGGCAAGGGGAAACAAGGCTAAGGCACGACAACGCACGCTAGGCAATGCACGGCAAGGCAAGCAAAGGGTAACGCATGGGAACGCACGGTCAGGCGAGGCAAGGCTAAGGCACGACAACCCAAGGCTAGGCAATGCACGGAAGGCAAGCAAAGAGTAACGGAAGATAAGGAAGGAAAGGGAAAGCAAAGAAAGGCAAGTGTAACGGCAGGAACGGCACGGCAAGGGGAAACAAGGCTAAGGCACGACAACGCACGGCTAGGCAATGCACGGCAAGGCAAGCAAAAAGTAACGCAAGGAAAGGCACGGTGAGGCTAGGCAAGGCTAATGAACGAAAACGCAAGGCTAGGCGATGCACGACAATGCAAGGAAAGCTTAAAGCAAAGGAAGGCAAGGTCAGGCGAGATAAGGCTAAGGCACGACAACGCAAGGCTAGGAAATTCAGGGAAGGCAAGCAAAGAGTAACGGAAGGTAAGGAAGGCAAGGGAAAGCAAAGAAAGGCAAGTGTAACGGAAGGAACGGCACGGCAAGGGGAAACAAGGCTAAGGCACGACAACGCACGCTAGGCAATGCACGGCAAGGCAAGGAAAGGGTAACGCATGGGAAAGCACGGTCAGGCGAGGCAAGCCTAAGGCATGACAACGCAAGGCTAGGCAATGCACGGAAAGCAAGCAAAGAGTAACGGAACGCAAGGAAGGCAAGGGAAAGCAAGGGAAGGCAAGGGTAACGGAAGGAACGGCACGGCAAGGGGTAACAAGGCTAAGGCACGAAAACGCACGCTAGGCAATGCACGGCAAGGCAAGGAAAGGGTAACGCATGGGAAAGCACGGTCAGGCGAGGCAAGGCTAAGGCACGACAACGCAAGGCTAGGAAATTCAGGGAAGGCAAGCAAAGAGTAACGGAAGGTAAGGAAGGCAAGGAAAAGCAAGGAAAGGCAAGGGTAACGGAAGGAACGGCACGGCAAGGGGTAACAAGTCTAAGGCACGACACCGAACGCTAGGCAATGAACGGCAAGGCAAGGAAAGGGTAACGCATGGGAAAGCATGGTCAGGCGATGCAAGGCTAAGGCACGACAACGCAAGGCTAGGCAATGCACGGAATGCAAGCAAAGAGTAACGGAAGGTAAGGAAGGCAAGGGAAAGCAAGGAAAGGCAAGTGTAACGGAAGGAACGGCACGGCAAGGGGAAACAAGGCTAAGGCACGACAACGCACGCTAGGCAATGCACGGCAACGCAAGGAAAGGGTAACGCATGGGAAAGCACGGTCAGGCGAGGCAAGGCTAAGGCATGACAACGCAAGGCTGGGCAATGCACGGAAAGCAAGCAAAGAGTAACGGAACGCAAGGAAGGCAAGGGAAAGCAAGGGAAGGCAAGGGTAACGGAAGGAACGGCACGGCAAGGGGTAAGAAGGCTAAGGCACGACAACGCAGGGCTAGGCAATGCACGGCAAGGCAAGGAAAGGGTAACGCAGGGGAAGGCACGGTCAGGTGAGGCAAGGATAAGGCACGACAATGCAAGGCTAGGCAATGTGCGGCAAGGCAAGGAAAGAGTAACGGAAGGAAAGGAAGGCAAGGCAAAGCCAGGCAAGGCAAGTGTAACAAAAGGCACGCCACGGCAAGGGGAATCAAGGCTAAGGCACGACAACGCACGGCTAAGCAATGCACGGCAAGGCAAGGAAAGGGTAACGCAAGGCAAGGCACGGTGAGGCTAGGCAAGGCTAATGCACGACAACGCAAGGCTAGGCAATGAACGACAATGCAAGGAAAGCTTAAAGCAAAGGAAGGCACGGTCAGGCGAGATAAGGCTAAGGCACGACAACGCAAGGCTAGGCAATGCACGGAAGGCAAGCAAAGAGTAACGGAAGGTAAGGAAGGCAAGGGAAAGCAAAGAAAGGCAAGTGTAACGGAAGGAACGGCACGGCAAGGGGAAACAAGGCTAAGGCACGACAACGCACGCTAGGCAATGCACGGCAAGGCAAGGAAAGGGTAACGCATGGGAAAGCACGGTCAGGTGAGGCAAGCCTAAGGCATGACAACGCAAGGCTAGGCAATGCACGGAAAGCAAGCAAAGAGTAACGGAACGCAAGGAAGGAAAGGGAAAGCAAGGGAAGGCAAGGGTAACGGAAGGAACGGCACGGCAAGGGGTAACAAGGCTAAGGCACGACAACGCAGGGCTAGGCAATGCACGGCAAGGCAAGGAAAGAGTAACGGAAGGAAAGGAAGGCAAGGCAAAGCCAGGCAAGGCAAGTGTAACAAAAGGCACGCAACGTCAAGGGGAAACAAGGCTAAGGCACGAAAACACACGGCTAGGAAATGCACGGCAAGGCAAGGAAAGGGTAACGCAAGGCAAGGCACGGTGAGGCTAGGCAAGGCTAATGCACTACAACGCAAGGCTAGGCAATGCACGACAATGCAAGTAAAGCTTACAGCAAAGGAAGGCACGTTCAGGCGAGATAAGGCTAAGGCACGACAACGCAAGGCTAGGCAATGCACGGAAGGCAAGCAAAGAGTAACGGAAGGTAAGTAAGGCAAGGGAAAGCAAGGAAAGGCAATGGTAACGGAAGGAACGGCACGGCAAGGGGAAACAAGTCTAATGCACGACAACGCACGCTAGGCAATGCACGGCAAGGCAAGGAAAGGGTAACGCATGGGAAAGCACGGTCAGGGGAGGCAAGGCTAAGGCACGACAACGCAAGGCTTGGCAATGCACGGAAGGCAAGCAAGGAGTAACGGAATGCAAGGAAGTAAAGGGAAAGCAAGGGAAGGCAAGAGTAACGAAAGGAACGGCACGGCAAGGGGTAACAAGGCTAAGGCACGACAACACACGGCTAGGAAATGCACGGCAAGGCAAGGAAAGGGTAACGCAAGGCAAGGCACGGTGAGGCTAGGCAAGGTTAATGCACGACAACGCAAGGCTAGGCAATGCACGACAATGCAAGGAAAGCTTAAAGCAAAGGAAGGCACGGTCAGGCGAGATAAGGCTAAGGCACGACAACGCAAGGCTAGGCAATGCACGGAAGGCAAGCAAAGAGTAACGGAAGGTAAGGAAGGCAAGGGAAAGCAAAGAAAGGCAAGTGTAACGGAAGGAACGGCACGGCAAGGGGAAACAAGGCTAAGGCACGACAACGCACGCTAGGCAATGCACGGCAAGGCAAGGAAAGGGTAACGCATGGGAAAGCACGGTCAGGCGAGGCAAGGCTAAGGAACGACAACGCAAGGCTAGGCAATGCACGGAAAGCAAGCAAAGAGTAACGGAATGCAAGGAAGGAAAGGGAAAGCAAGGAAAGGCAAGGGTAACGGAAGGAACGGCACGGCAAGGGGAAACAAGGCTAAGGCACGACAACGCACGGCTAGGCAATGCACGGCAAGGCAAGCAAAGGGTAACGCAAGGAAAGGCACGGTGAGGCTAGGCAAGGCTAATGCACGACAACGCAAGGCTAGGCAATGCACGACAATGCAAGGAAAGCTTAAAGCAAAGGAAGGCAAGGTCAGGCGAGATAAGGCTAAGGCACGACAACGCAAGGCTAGGCAATGCAGGGAAGGCAAGCAAAGAGTAACGGAAGGTAAGCAAGGCAAGGAAAAGCAAGGAAAGGCAAGGGTAACGGAAGGAACGGCACGGCAAGGGGAAACAAGGCTAAGGCACGACAACGCACGCTAGGCAATGCACGGCAAGGCAAGGAAAGGGTAACGCATGGGAAAGCACGGTCAGGCGAGGCAAGGCTAAGGCACGACAACGCAAGGCTAGGCAATGCACGGAAGGCAAGCAAAGAGTAACGGAACGCAAGGAAGGCAAGGGAAAGCAAGGGAAGGCAAGGGTAACGGAAGGAACGGCACGGCAAGGGGAAACAAGGCTAAGGCACGACAACGCACGCTAGGCAATGCACGGCAAGGCAAGGAAAGGGTAACGCATGGGAAAGCACGGTCAGGCGAGGCAAGGCTAAGGAAAGCCAACGCAAGGCTAGGCAATGCACGGAAAGCAAGCAAGGAGTAACGGAATGCAAGGAAGGAAAGGGAAAGCAAGGGAAGGCAAGGGTAACGGAAGGAACGGCACGGCAAGGGGTAACAAGGCTAAGGCACGACAACACACGGCTAGGAAATGCACGGCAAGGCAAGGAACGGGTAACGCAAGGCAAGGCACGGTGAGGCTAGGCAAGGTTAATGCACGACAAAGCAAGGCTAGGCAATGCACGACAATGCAAGGAAAGCTTAAAGCAAAGGAAGGCACGGTCAGGCGAGATAAGGCTAAGGCACGACAACGCAAGGCTAGGCAATGCACGGAAGGCAAGCAAAGAGTAACGGAAGGTAAGGAAGGCAAGGGAAAGCAAGGAAAGGCAATGGTAACGGAAGGAACGGCACGGCAAGGGGAAACAAGGCTAAGGCACGACAACGCACGCTAGGCAATGCACGGCAAGGCAAGCAAAGGGTAACGCATGGGAACGCACGGTCAGGCGAGGCAAGGCTAAGGCACGACAACCCAAGGCTAGGCAATGCACGGAAGGCAAGCAAAGAGTAACGGAAGATAAGGAAGGAAAGGGAAAGCAAAGAAAGGCAAGTGTAACGGCAGGAACGGCACGGCAAGGGGAAACAAGGCTAAGGCACGACAACGCACGGCTAGGCAATGCACGGCAAGGCAAGCAAAAAGTAACGCAAGGAAAGGCACGGTGAGGCTAGGCAAGGCTAATGAACGAAAACGCAAGGCTAGGCGATGCACGACAATGCAAGGAAAGCTTAAAGCAAAGGAAGGCAAGGTCAGGCGAGATAAGGCTAAGGCACGACAACGCAAGGCTAGGAAATTCAGGGAAGGCAAGCAAAGAGTAACGGAAGGTAAGGAAGGCAAGGGAAAGCAAAGAAAGGCAAGTGTAACGGAAGGAACGGCACGGCAAGGGGAAACAAGGCTAAGGCACGACAACGCACGCTAGGCAATGCACGGCAAGGCAAGGAAAGGGTAACGCATGGGAAAGCACGGTCAGGCGAGGCAAGCCTAAGGCATGACAACGCAAGGCTAGGCAATGCACGGAAAGCAAGCAAAGAGTAACGGAACGCAAGGAAGGCAAGGGAAAGCAAGGGAAGTCAAGGGTAACGGAAGGAACGGCACGGCAAGGGGTAACAAGGCTAAGGCACGACAACGCACGCTAGGCAATGCACGGCAAGGCAAGGAAAGGGTAACGCATGGGAAAGCACGGTCAGGCGAGGCAAGGCTAAGGCACGACAACGCAAGGCTAGGAAATGCAGGGAAGGCAAGCAAAGAGTAACGGAAGGTAAGGAAGGCAAGGAAAAGCAAGGAAAGGCAAGGGTAACGGAAGGAACGGCACGGCAAGGGGTAACAAGTCTAAGGCACGACACCGAACGCTAGGCAATGAACGGCAAGGCAAGGAAAGGGTAACGCATGGGAAAGCATGGTCAGGCGATGCAAGGCTAAGGCACGACAACGCAAGGCTAGGCAATGCACGGAATGCAAGCAAAGAGTAACGGAAGGTAAGGAAGGCAAGGGAAAGCAAGGAAAGGCAAGAGTAACGAAAGGAACGGCACGGCAAGGGGTAACAAGGCTAAGGCACGACAACACACGGCTAGGAAATGCACGGCAAGGCAAGGAAAGGGTAACGCAAGGCAAGGCACGGTGAGGCTAGGCAAGGTTAATGCACGACAACGCAAGGCTAGGCAATGCACGACAATGCAAGGAAAGCTTAAAGCAAAGGAAGGCACGGTCAGGCGAGATAAGGCTAAGGCACGACAACGCAAGGCTAGGCAATGCACGGAAGGCAAGCAAAGAGTAACGGAAGGTAAGGAAGGCAAGGGAAAGCAAAGAAAGGCAAGTGTAACGGAAGGAACGGCACGGCAAGGGGAAACAAGGCTAAGGCACGACAACGCACGCTAGGCAATGCACGGCAAGGCAAGGAAAGGGTAACGCATGGGAAAGCACGGTCAGGCGAGGCAAGGCTAAGGAAAGCCAACGCAAGGCTAGGCAATGCACGGAAAGCAAGCAAGGAGTAACGGAATGCAAGGAAGGAAAGGGAAAGCAAGGGAAGGCAAGGGTAACGGAAGGGACGGCACGGCAAGGGGTAACAAGGCTAAGGCACGACAACGCAGGGCTAGGCAATGCACGGCAAGGCAAGGAAAGGGTAACGCAAGGCAAGGCACGGTCAGGCGAGGCAAGGCTAAGGCACGACTACGCAAGGCTAGGCAATGCACGGAAGGCAAGCAAAGAGTAACGGAAGGCAAGGAATGCAAGGGAAAGCAGGGGAATGCAAGGGTAACGAAAGGAACGGCACGGTAAGGGGAAACAAGGCTAAGGCACGACAACACAGGGCTAGGCAAAGCAGGGCAAGGCAAGGTAAGGGTAACGCAAGGCAAGGCACGGTCAGGCGAGGCAAGGCTAAGGCACGACAACGCAAGGCTTGGCAATGCACGGAAGGCAAGCAAAGAGTAACGGAACGCAAGGAAGGCAAGGGAAAGCAAGGCAAGGCAAGGGTAACGGAAGGAACGGCTCGGCAAGGGGAAACAAGGCTAAGGCAAGGCAACGCAGGGCTAGGCAATGCACGGCAAGGCAAGGAAAGGGTAACGCAAGGCAAGGCACTGTCAGGCGAGGCAAAGCTAATGCACGACATCGCAAGGCTAGGCAGTGCACGGCTAGGCAAGGAAAGAGTAATGGAAGGAAAGGAAGGCAAGGAAAAGCATGGCAAGGCAAGTGTAACAACAGGCACGGCACGGCAAGGGGAAACAAGGCTAAGGCACGACAACGCAAGGCTAGGCAATGCACGGAAGGCAAGCAAAGAGTAACGGAAGGCAAGGAATGCAAAGGAAAGCAGGGGAAGGCAAGGGTAACGAAAGGAACGGCACGGTAAGGGGAAACAAGGCTAAGGCACGACAACACAGGGGTAGGCAATGCAGGGCAAGGCAAGGAAAGGGTAACGCAAGGCAAGGCACGGTTTGGGGAGGCAAGGGTAATGCACGACAACGCAAGGCTAGGCAATGCACGGAAGGCAAGCAAAGAGTAACGGAAGGCAAGGAAGGCAAGGGAAAGCAAGGCAAGGCAAGGGTAACGGAAGGAACGGCACGACAAGGGGAAACAAGGCTAAGGCACGGCAACGCACGGCTAGGCAATGCACGGCCAGGCAAGGAAAGGGTAACGCAAGGCAAGGCACGGTGAGGCAAGGCAAGGCTGATGCACGACAACGCACGGCTAGGCAATGCACGGCAAGGCAAGGAAAGGGTAACGCAAGGCAAGGCACGGTCAGGCGAGGCAAGGCTAAGGCACGACAACGCAAGGCTAGGCAATGCACGGAAGGCAAGCAAAGAGTAACGGAAGGCAAGGAAGGCAAGGGAAAGCAGGGGAAGGGAAGGGTAACGGAAGGAACGGCTCGGCAAGGGGAAACAAGGCTAAGGCACGGTAACGAAGGGCTAGGCAATGCACGGCAAGGCAAGGAAAGGGTAACGCAAGGCCAGGCACGGTCAGGCGAGGCAAGGGTAATGCACGAAAACGCAAGGCTACGCAGTGCACGGCTAGGCAAGGAAAGAGTAACGGAAGGCACGGAATGCAAGGCAAAGCAAGGCAAAGCGAGCAAGTCTATGGCAAGGTGAAACAAGGCTAAGGCACCACAACGCACGGCTAGACAATGCACGGCCAGCCAGGAAAAGGTAACTCAAGGCAAGGCACTCTGAGGCAAGGCAAGGCTAATGCACGACATCGCAAGGCTAGGCAATGCACGGAAGGCAAGAAAAGAGTAACGGAAACCAAGGAAGGCAAGGGAAAGCAAGGTAAGGCAAGGGTAACGGAAGGAACGGCACGGCAATGGGAAACAAGGCTAAGGCACGGCAACGCACGGCTAGGCAATGCACGGCAAGGCAAGGAGAAGGTAACGCAAGGCAAGGCACCTTGAGGCAAGGCAAGGCTGATGCACGACAACGCACGGCTAGGCAATGCACTGCAAGGCAAGGAAAGGGTAACGCAAGGCAAGGCACGGTCAGGCAAGGCAAGGCTAAGGCACGACAACGCAAGGCTAGACAATGCACGAAAGGCAAGCAAAGAGTAACGAAAGGCAAGGAAGGCAAGGGAAAGCAGGGGAAGGCAAGGGTAACGGAAGGAACGGCACGGTAAGGGGAAACAAGGCTAAGGCACGACAACGCAGGGCTAGGTAATCCACGGCAAGGTAAGGAAAGGGTAACGCAAGGCAAGGCACTGTCAGGCGAGGCAAAGCTAATGCCCGACATCGCAAGGCTAGGCAGTGCACGGCTACGCAAGGAAAGAGTAACGGAAGGAAAGGAAGGCAAGGCAAAGCACGGCAAGGCAAGTGTAACAACAGGCACGGCACGGCAAGGGGAAACAAGGCTAAGGCACGACAACGCAAGGCTAGGCAATGCACAGAAGGCAAGCAAAGAGTAACGGAAGGCAAGGAAGGCAAGGGAAAGCAAGGCAAGGCAAGGGTAACGGAAGGAACGGCACGGCAAGGGGAAACAAGGCTAAGGCACGACAACACAGGGCTAGGCAATGCAGGGCAAGGCAAGGAAAGGGTAACGCAAGGCAAGGCACGGTTTGGGGAGGCAAGGCTAATGCACGACAACCCAAGGCTAGGCAATGCACGGAAGGCAAGCAAAGAGTAACGGAAGGCAAGGAATGCAAGGCAAAGCAAGGCAACGCAAGCAAGACTATGGCAAGGTGAAAAAAGGCTAAGGCACGACCACGCAAGGCTAGGCAATGCACGGAAGGCAAGCAAAGAGTAACGGAAGGCAAGGAAGGCAAGGCAAAGCAAGGCAACGCAAGCAAGGCTATGGCAAGGTGAAAAAAGGCTAAGACACGACAACGCAAGGCTAGGCAATGCACGGAAGGCAAGCAAAGAGTAACGGAAGGCAAGGAAGGCAAGGGAAAGCAAGGCAAGGGTAACGGAAGGAACAGCACGGCAAGGGCAAACAAGGCTAAGGCACGACAACGAACGGCTAGGCAATGCACTGCAAGGCAAGGAAAGGGTAACGCAAGGCAAGGCACGGTCAGGCGAGGCAAGGCTAAGGCACGACTACGCAAGGCTAGGCAATGCACGGAAGGCAAGCAAAGAGTAACGGAAGGCAAGGAATGCAAGGGAAAGCAGGGGAATGCAAGGGTAACGAAAGGAACGGCACGGTAAGGGGAAACAAGGCTAAGGCACGACAACACAGGGCTAGGCAAAGCAGGGCAAGGCAAGGTAAGGGTAACGCAAGGCAAGGCACGGTCAGGCGAGGCAAGGCTAAGGCACGACAACGCAAGGCTTGGCAATGCACGGAAGGCAGGCAAGGAGTAACGGAACGCAAGGAAGGCAAGGGAAAGCAAGGCAAGGCAAGGATAACGGAAGGAACGGCTCGGCAAGGGGAAACAAGGCTAAGGCAAGGCAACGCAGGGCTAGGCAATGCACGGCAAGGCAAGGAAAGGGTAACGCAAGGCAAGGCACTGTCAGGCGAGGCAAAGCTAATGCACAACATCGCAAGGCTAGGCAGTGCACGGCTAGGCAAGGAAAGAGTAATGGAAGGAAAGGAAGGCAAGGAAAAGCATGGCAAGGCAAGTGTAACAACAGGCACGGCACGGCAAGGGGAAACAAGGCTAAGGCACGACAACGCAAGGCTAGGCAATGCACGGAAGGCAAGCAAAGAGTAACGGAAGGCAAGGAATGCAAAGGAAAGCAGGGGAAGGCAAGGGTAACGAAAGGAACGGCACGGTAAGGGGAAACAAGGCTAAGGCACGACAACACAGGGGTAGGCAATGCAGGGCAAGGCAAGGAAAGGGTAACGCAAGGAAAGGCACGGTTTGGGGAGGCAAGGGTAATGCACGACAACGCAAGGCTAGGCAATGCACGGAAGGCAAGCAAAGAGTAACGGAAGGCAAGGAAGGCAAGGGAAAGCAAGGCAAGGCAAGGGTAACGGAAGGAACGGCACGACAAGGGGAAACAAGGCTAAGGCACGGCAACGCACGGCTAGGCAATGCACGGCCAGGCAAGGAAAGGGTAACGCAAGGCAAGGCACGGTGAGGCAAGGCAAGGCTGATGCACGACAACGCACGGCTAGGCAATGCACGGCAAGGCAAGGAAAGGGTAACGCAAGGCAAGGCAGGGTCAGGCGAGGCAAGGCTAAGGCACGACAACGCAAGGCTAGGCAATGCACGGAAGGCAAGCAAAGAGTAACGGAAGGCAAGGAAGGCAAGGGAAAGCAGGGGAAGGGAAGAGTAACGGAAGGAATGGCTCGGCAAGGGGAAACAAGGCTAAGGCACGGTAACGAAGGGCTAGGCAATGCACGGTAGGGCAAGGAAAGGGTAACGCAAGGCAAGGCACTGTCAGGCGAGGCAAGGCTAAGGCACGACAACGCAATGCTAGGCAATGCACGGAAGGCAAGCAAAGAGTAACGGAAGGCAAGGAATGCAAGGCAAAGCAAGGCAAAGCAAGCAAGTCTATGGCAAGGTGAAACAAGGCTAAGGCACCACAACGCACGGCTAGACAATGCACGGCCAGCCAAGGAAAAGGTAACGCAAGGCAAGGCACTCTGAGGCAAGGCAAGGCTAAGGCACGACAGCGCAAGGCTAGGCAATGCACGGAAGGCAAGCAAAGAGTAACGGAAACCAAGGAAGGCAAGGGAAAGCAAGGCAAGGCAAGGGTAACGGAAGGAACGGCACGGCAAGGGGAAACAAGGCTAAGGCACGGCAACGCACGGCTAGGCAATGCACGGCAAGGCAAGGAGAAGGTAACGCAAGGCAAGGCACCTTGAGGCAAGGCAAGGCTGATGCACGACAACGCACGGCTAGGCAATGCACGGTAAGGCAAGGAAAGGGTAACGCAAGGCAAGGCACTGTCAGGCGAGGCAAGGCTAAGGCACGACAACGCAAGGCTAGGCAATGCACGGAAGGCAAGCAAAGAGTAACGGAAGGCAAGGAAGGCAAGGGAAAGCAGGGGAAGGAAGGTAACGGAAGGAACGGCTCGGCAAGGGGAAACAAGGCTAAGGCACGAACGAAGGGCTAGGCAATGCACGGAAGGCAAGGAAAGGGTAACGCAAGGCAAGGCACTGTCAGGCGAGGCAAGCTAAGCACGACAACGCAAGCTAGGCATGCACGGAGGCAAGCAAAGAGTAACGGAAGGAAGGAAGCAAGGCAAAGCAAGGCAAAGCAAGCAAGCAGGCAAGGAAACAAGGCTAGGCAAAAGCAGGACAATGCACGGCCAGCCAAGGAAAAGGAACGCAAGGCAAGGCACTCTGAGGCAAGGCAAGGCTAATGCACGACAGCGCAAGGCTAGGCAATGCACGGAAGGCAAGCAAAGAGTAACGGAAACCAAGGAAGGCAAGGGAAAGCAAGGCAAGGCAAGGGTAACGGAAGGAACGGCACGGCAAGGGGAAACAAGGCTAAGGCACGGCAACGCACGGCTAGGCAATGCACGGCAAGGCAAGGAGAAGGTAACGCAAGGCAAGGCACCTTGAGGCAAGGCAAGGCTGATGCACGACAACGCACGGCTAGGCAATGCACGGCAAGGCAAGGAAAGGGTAACGCAAGGCAAGGCACGGTCAGGCAAGGCAAGGCTAAGGCACGACAACGCAAGGCTAGACAATGCACGAAGGCAAGCAAAGAGTAACGAAAGGCAAGGAAGGCAAGGGAAAGCAGGGGAAGGCAAGGGTAACGGAAGGAACGGCACGGTAAGGGGAAACAAGGCTAAGGCACGACAACGCAGGGCTTGGCAATCCACGGCAAGGTAAGGAAAGGGTAACGCAAGGCAAGGCACTGTCAGGCGAGGCAAAGCTAATGCACGACATCGCAAGGCTAGGCAGTGCACGGCTAGGCAAGGAAAGAGTAATGGAAGGAAAGGAAGGCAAGGAAAAGCATGGCAAGGCAAGTGTAACAACAGGCACGGCACGGCAAGGGGAAACAAGGCTAAGGCACGACAACGCAAGGCTAGGCAATGCACGGAAGGCAAGCAAAGAGTAACGGAAGGCAAGGAATGCAAGGGAAAGCAGGGGAAGGCAAGGGTAACGAGAGGAACGGCACGGTAAGGGGAAACAAGGCTAAGGCACGACAACACAGGGCTAGGCAATGCAGGGCAAGGCAAGGAAAGGGTAACGCAAGGCAAGGCACGGTTTGGGGAGGCAAGGCTAATGCACGACAACGCAAGGCTAGGCAATGCACGGAAGGCAAGCAAAGAGTAACGGAAGGCAAGGAAGGCAAGGGAAAGCAAGGCAAGGCAAGGGTAACGGAAGGAACGGCACGACAAGGGGAAACAAGGCTAAGGCACGGCAACGCACGGCTAGGCAATGCACGGCAAGGCAAGGAAAGAGTAACGCAAGGCAAGGCACGGTGAGGCTAGGCAAGGCTGATGCACGACAAAGCACGGCTAGGCAATGCACGGTAAGGCAAGGAAAGGGTAACGCAAGGCAAGGCACGGTCAGGCGAGGCAAGGCTAAGGCACGACAACGCAAGGCTAGGCAATGCACGGAAGGCAAGCAAAGAGTAACGGAAGGCAAGGAAGGCAAGGGAAAGCAGGGGAAGGGAAGGGTAACGGAAGGAACGGCTCGGCAAGGGGAAACAAGTCTAATGCACGACAACGCACGGCTAGGCAATGCACGGCAAGGCAAGGAAAGGGTAACGCAAGGCAAGGCACGGTCAGGCGAGGCAAGGGTAATGCACGAAAACGCAAGGCTACGCAGTGCACGGCTAGGCAAGGAAAGAGTAACGGAAGGAAAGGAAGGCAAGGCAAAGCAAGGCAAGGCAAGTGTAACAAAAGGCACGGCACGGCAAGGGGAAACAAGGCTAAGGCACGGCAACGCAAGACTAAGCAATGCACGGCCAGGCAAGGAAAGGGTAACGCAAGGCAAGGCACTGTCAGGCGAGGCAAGGCTAAGGCACGACAACGCAATGCTAGGCAATGCACGGAAGGCAAGCAAAGAGTAACGGAAGGCACGGAATGCAAGGCAAAGCAAGGCAAAGCAAGCAAGGCTATGGCAAGGTGAAACAAGGCTAAGGCACCACAACGCACGGCTAGACAATGCACGGCCAGCCAAGGAAAAGGTAACGCAAGGCAAGGCACTCTGAGGCAAGGCAAGGCTAATGCACGACAGCGCAAGGCTAGGCAATGCACGGAAGGCAAGCAAAGAGTAACGGAAACCAAGGAAGGCAAGGGAAAGCAAGGCAAGGCAAGGGTAACGGAAGGAACGGCACGGCAAGGGGAAACAAGGCTAAGGCACGACAACGCACGGCTAGGCAATGCACGGCAAGGCAAGGAAAGGGTAACGCAAGGCAAGGCACGGTCAGGCGAGGCAAGGCTAATGCACGACAACGCAAGGCTAGGCAATGCACGGAAGGCAAGCAAAGAGTAACGGAAGGCAAGGAAGGCAAGGGAAAGCAAGGCAAGGCAAGGGTAACGGAAGGAACGGCTCGGCAAGGGGAAACAAGGCTAAGGCAAGGCAACGCAGGGCTAGGCAATGCACGGCAAGGCAAGGAAAGGGTAACGCAAGGCAAGGCACTGTCAGGCGAGGCAAAGCTAATGCACGACATCGCAAGGCTAGGCAGTGCACGGCTAGGCAAGGAAAGAGTAATGGAAGGAAAGGAAGGCAAGGAAAAGCATGGCAAGGCAAGTGTAACAACAGGCACGGCACGGCAAGGGGAAACAAGGCTAAGGCACGACAACGCAAGGCTAGGCAATGCACGGAAGGCAAGCAAAGAGTAACGGAAGGCAAGGAATGCAAAGGAAAGCAGGGGAAGGCAAGGGTAACGAAAGGAACGACACGGTAAGGGGAAACAAGGCTAAGGCACGACAACACAGGGGTAGGCAATGCAGGGCAAGGCAAGGAAATGGTAACGCAAGGCAAGGCACGGTTTGGGGAGGCAAGGCTAATGCACGACAACGCAAGGCTAGGCAATGCACGGAAGGCAAGCAAGGAGTAACGGAAGGCAAGGAAGGCAAGGGAAAGCAAGGCAAGGCAAGGGTAACGGAAGGAACAGCACGACAAGGGGAAACAAGGCTAAGGCACGGCAACGCACGGCTAGGCAATGCACGGCCAGGCAAGGAAAGGGTAACGCAAGGCAAGGCACGGTGAGGCAAGGCAAGGCTGATGCACGACAACGCACGGCTAGGCAATGCACGGAAGGCAAGCAAGGAGTAACGGAAGGCAAGGAAGGCAAGGGAAAGCAAGGCAAGGCAAGGGTAACGGAAGGAACGGCACGACAAGGGGAAACAAGGCTAAGGCACGGCAACGCACGGCTAGGCAATGCACGGCCAGGCAAGGAAAGGGTAACGCAAGGCAAGGCACGGTGAGGCAAGGCAAGGCTGATGCACGACAACGCACGGGTAGGCAATGCACGGCAAGGCAAGGAAAGGGTAACGCAAGGCAAGGCACGGTCAGGCGAGGCAAGGCTAAGGCACGACAACGCAAGGCTAGGCAATGCACGGAAGGCAAGCAAAGAGTAACGGAAGGCAAGGAAGGCAAGGGAAAGCAGGGGAAGGGAAGGGTAACGGAAGGAACGGCTCGGCAAGGGGAAACAAGGCTAAGGCACGGTAACGAAGGGCTAGGCAATGCACGGCAAGGCAAGGAAAGGGTAACGCAAGGCAAGGCACGGTCAGGCGAGGCAAGGGTAATGCACGAAAACGCAAGGCTACGCAGTGCACGGCTAGGCAAGGAAAGAGTAACGGAAGGAAAGGAAGGCAAGGCAAAGCAAGGCAAGGCAAGTGTAACAAAAGGCACGGCACGGCAAGGGGAAACAAGGCTAAGGCACGGCAACGCAGGACTAAGCAATGCACGGCCAGGCAAGGAAAGGGTAACGCAAGGCAAGGCACTGTCAGGCGAGGCAAGGCTAAGGCACGACAACGCAATGCTAGGCAATGCACGGAAGGCAAGCAAAGAGTAACGGAAGGCACGGAATGCAAGGCAAAGCAAGGCAAAGCAAGCAAGGCTATGGCAAGGTGAAACAAGGCTAAGGCACCACAACGCACGGCTAGACAATGCACGGCCAGCCAAGGAAAAGGTAACGCAAGGCAAGGCACTCTGAGGAAAGGCAAGGCTAATGCACGACAGCGCAAGGCTAGGCAATGCACGGAAGGCAAGCAAAGAGTAACGGAAACCAAGGAAGGCAAAGGAAAGCAAGGCAAGGCAAGGGTAACGGAAGGAACGGCACGGCAAGGGGAAACAAGGCTAAGGCACGGCAACGCACGGCTAGGCAATGCACGGCAAGGCAAGGAGAAGGTAACGCAAGGCAAGGCACCTTGAGGCAAGGCAAGGCTGATGCACGACAACGCACGGCTAGGCAATGCACGGCAAGGCAAGGAAAGGGTAACGCAAGGCAAGGCACGGTCAGGCGAGGCAAGGGTAATGCACGACAAAGCAAGGCTACGCAGTGCACGGCTAGGCAAGGAAAGAGTAACGCAAGGCAAGGCACGGTTAGGCGAGGCAAGGCTAAGGCACGACAACGCAAGGCAAGGCACTCTGAGGCAAGGCAAGGCTAATGCACGGTAACGCACGGCTAGGCAATGCAGGGCAAGGCAAGGAAATGGTAACGCAAGGCAAGGCACTGTCAGGCGAGGCAAAGCTAATGCACGACATCGCAAGGCTAGGCAGTGCACGGCTAGGCAAGGAAAGACTAATGGAAGGAAAGGAAGGCAAGGAAAAGCATGGCAAGGCAAGTGTAACAACAGGCACGGCACGGCAAGGGGAAACAAGGCTAAGGCACGACAACGCAAGGCTAGGCAATGCACGGAAGGCAAGCAAAGAGTAACGGAAGGCAAGGAATGCAAAGGAAAGCAGGGGAAGGCAAGGGTAACGAAAGGAACGGCACGGTAAGGGGAAACAAGTCTAAGGCACGACAACACAGGGCTAGGCAATGCAGGGCAAGGCAAGGAAAGGGTAACGCAAGGCAAGGCACGGTTTGGGGAGGCAAGGCTAATGCACGACAACGCAAGGCTAGGCAATGCACGGAAGGCAAGCAAAGAGTAACGGAAGGCAAGGAAGGCAAGGGAAAGCAAGGCAAGGCAAGGGTAACGGAAGGAACGGCACGACAAGGGGAAACAAGGCTAAGGCACGGCAACGCACGGCTAGGCAATGCACGGCCAGGCAAGGAAAGGGTAACGCAAGGCAAGGCACGGTGAGGCAAGGCAAGGCTGATGCACGACAACGCACGGCTAGGCAATGCACGGCAAGGCAAGGAAAGGGTAACGCAAGGCAAGGCACGGTCAGGCGAGGCAAGGCTAAGGCACGACAACGCAAGGCTAGGCAATGCACGGAAGGCAAGCAAAGAGTAACGGAAGGCAAGGAAGGCAAGGGAAAGCAGGGGAAGGGAAGGGTAACGGAAGGAACGGCTCGGCAAGGGGAAACAAGGCTAAGGCACGGTAACGAAGGGCTAGGCAATGCACGGCAAGGCAAGGAAAGGGTAACGCAAGGCCAGGCACGGTCAGGCGAGGCAAGGGTAATGCACGAAAACGCAAGGCTACGCAGTGCACGGCTAGGCAAGGAAAGAGTAACGGAAGGCACGGAATGCAAGGCAAAGCAAGGCAAAGCAAGCAAGTCTATGGCAAGGTGAAACAAGGCTAAGGCACCACAACGCACGGCTAGACAATGCACGGCCAGCCAAGGAAAAGGTAACGCAAGGCAAGGCACTCTGAGGCAAGGCAAGGCTAATGCACGACAGCGCAAGGCTAGGCAATGCACGGAAGGCAAGCAAAGAGTAACGGAAACCAAGGAAGGCAAGGGAAAGCAAGGTAAGGCAAGGGTAACGGAAGGAACGGCACGGCAAGGGGAAACAAGGCTAAGGCACGGCAACGCACGGCTAGGCAATGCAGGGCAAGGCAAGGAGAAGGTAACGCAAGGCAAGGCACCTTGAGGCAAGGCAAGGCTGATGCACGACAACGCACGGCTAGGCAATGCACTGCAAGCCAAGGAAATGGTAACGCAAGGCAAGGCACGGTCAGGCAAGGCAAGGCTAAGGCACGACAGCGCAAGGCTAGACAATGCACGAAAGGCAAGCAAAGAGTAAGGAAAGGCAAGGAAGGCAAGGGAAAGCAGGGGAAGGCAAGGGTAACGGAAGGAACGGCACGGTAAGTGGAAACAAGGCTAAGGCACGACAACGCAGGGCTAGGCAATCCACGGCAAGGTAAGGAAAGGGTAACGCAAGGCAAGGCACTGTCAGGCGAGGCAAAGCTAATGCACGACATCGCAAGGCTAGGCAGTGCACGGCTACGCAAGGAAAGAGTAACGGAAGGAAAGGAAGGCAAGGCAAAGCACGGCAAGGCAAGTGTAACAACAGGCACGGCACGGCAAGGGGAAACAAGGCTAAGGCACGACAACGCAAGGCTAGGCAATGCACGGAAGGCAAGCAAAGAGTAACGGAAGGCAAGGAAGGCAAGGGAAAGCAAGGCAAGGCAAGGGTAACGGAAGGAACGGCACGGCAAGGGGAAACAAGGCTAAGGCACGACAACACAGGGCTAGGCAATGCAGGGCAAGGCAAGGAAAGGGTAACGCAAGGCAAGGCACGGTTTGGGGAGGCAAGGCTAATGCACGACAACCCAAGGCTAGGCAATGCACGGAAGGCAAGCAAAGAGTAACGGAAGGCAAGGAATGCAAGGCAAAGCAAGGCAACGCAAGCAAGACTATGGCAAGGTGAAAAAAGGCTAAGGCACGACCACGCAAGGCTAGGCAATGCACGGAAGGCAAGCAAAGAGTAACGGAAGGCAAGGAAGGCAAGGCAAAGCAAGGCAACGCAAGCAAGGCTATGGCAAGGTGAAAAAAGGCTAAGACACGACAACGAAAGGCTAGGCAATGCACGGAAGGCAAGCAAAGAGTAACGGAAGGCAAGGAAGGCAAGGGAAAGCAAGGCAAGGGTAACGGAAGGAACAGCACGGCAAGGGCAAACAAGGCTAAGGCACGACAACGAACGGCTAGGCAATGCACTGCAAGGCAAGGAAAGGGTAACGCAAGGCAAGGCACGGTCAGGCGAGGCAAGGCTAAGGCACGACTACGCAAGGCTAGGCAATGCACGGAAGGCAAGCAAAGAGTAACGGAAGGCGAGGAATGCAAGGGAAAGCAGGGGAATGCAAGGGTAACGAAAGGAACGGCACGGTAAGGGGAAACAAGGCTAAGGCACGACAACACAGGGCTAGGCAAAGCAGGGCAAGGCAAGGTAAGGGTAACGCAAGGCAAGGCACGGTCAGGCGAGGCAAGGCTGAGGCACGACAACGCAAGGCTTATCAATGCACGGAAGGCAAGCAAAGAGTAACGGAACGCAAGGAAGGCAAGGGAAAGCAAGGCAAGGCAAGGATAACGGAAGGAACGGCTCGGCAAGGGGAAACAAGGCTAAGGCAAGGCAACGCAGGGCTAGGCAATGCACGGCAAGGCAAGGAAAGGGTAACGCAAGGCAAGGCACTGTCAGGCGAGGCAAAGCTAATGCACGACATCGCAAGGCTAGGCAGTGCACGGCTAGGCAAGGAAAGAGTAATGGAATGAAAGGAAGGCAAGGAAAAGCATGGCAAGGCAAGTGTAACAACAGGCACGGCACGGCAAGGGGAAACAAGGCTAAGGCACGACAACGCAAGGCTAGGCAATGCACGGAAGGCAAGCAAAGAGTAACGGAAGGCAAGGAATGCAAAGGAAAGCAGGGGAAGGCAAGGGTAACGAAAGGAACGGCACGGTAAGGGGAAACAAGGCTAAGGCACGACAACACAGGGGTAGGCAATGCAGGGCAAGGCAAGGAAAGGGTAACGCAAGGAAAGGCACGGTTTGGGGAGGCAAGGGTAATGCACGACAACGCAAGGCTAGGCAATGCACGGAAGGCAAGCAAAGAGTAACGGAAGGCAAGGAAGGCAAGGGAAAGCAAGGCAAGGCAAGGGTAACGGAAGGAACGGCACGACAAGGGGAAACAAGTCTAAGGCACGGCAACGCACGGCTAGGCAATGCACGGCCAGGCAAGGAAAGGGTAACGCAAGGCAAGGCACGGTGAGGCAAGGCAAGGCTGATGCACGACAACGCACGGCTAGGCAATGCACGGCAAGGCAAGGAAAGGGTAACGCAAGGCAAGGCACGGTCAGGCGAGGCAAGGCTAAGGCACGACAACGCAAGGCTAGGCAATGCACGGAAGGCAAGCAAAGAGTAACGGAAGGCAAGGAAGGCAAGGGAAAGCAGGGGAAGGGAAGGGTAACGGAAGGAACGGCTCGGCAAGGGGAAACAAGGCTAAGGCACGGTAACGAAGGGCTAGGCAATGCACGGCAAGGCAAGGAAAGGGTAACGCAAGGCAAGGCACGGTCAGGCGAGGCAAGGGTAATGCACGAAAACGCAAGGCTACGCAGTGCACGGCTAGGCAAGGAAAGAGTAACGGAAGGCACGGAATGCAAGGCAAAGCAAGGCAAAGCAAGCAAGTCTATGGCAAGGTGAAACAAGGCTAAGGCACCACAACGCACGGCTAGACAATGCACGGCCAGCCAAGGAAAAGGTAACGCAAGGCAAGGCACTCTGAGGCAAGGCAAGGCTAATGCACGACAGCGCAAGGCTAGGCAATGCACGGAAGGCAAGCAAAGAGTAACGGAAGGCAAGGAAGGCAAGGGAAAGCAGGGGAAGGGAAGAGTAACGGAAGGAACGGCTCGGCAAGGGGAAACAAGGCTAAGGCACGGTAACGAAGGGCTAGGCAATGCACGGTAAGGCAAGGAAAGGGTAACGCAAGGCAAGGCACTGTCAGGCGAGGCAAGGCTAAGGCACGACAACGCAATGCTAGGCAATGCACGGAAGGCAAGCAAAGAGTAACGGAAGGCAAGGAAGGCAAGGGAAAGCAGGGGAAGGGAAGAGTAACGGAAGGAACGGCTCGGCAAGGGGAAACAAGGCTAAGGCACGGTAACGAAGGGCTAGGCAATGCACGGTAAGGCAAGGAAAGGGTAACGCAAGGCAAGGCACTGTCAGGCGAGGCAAGGCTAAGGCACGACAACGCAAGGCTAGGCAATGCACGGAAGGCAAGCAAAGAGTAACGGAAGGCAAGGAATGCAAGGCAAAGCAAGGCAAAGCAAGCAAGTCTATGGCAAGGTGAAACAAGGCTAAGGCACCACAACGCACGGCTGGACAATGCACGGCCAGCCAAGGAAAAGGTAACGCAAGGCAAGGCACTCTGAGGCAAGGCAAGGCTAATGCACGACAGCGCAAGGCTAGGCAATGCACGGAAGGCAAGCAAAGAGTAACGGAAACCAAGGAAGGCAAGGGAAAGCAAGGCAAGGCAAGGGTAACGGAAGGAACGGCACGGCAAGGGGAAACAAGGCTAAGGCACGGCAACGCACGGCTAGGCAATGCACGGCAAGGCAAGGAGAAGGTAACGCAAGGCAAGGCACCTTGAGGCAAGGCAAGGCTGATGCACGACAACGCACGGCTAGGCAATGCACGGCAAGGCAAGGAAAGGGTAACGCAAGGCAAGGCACGGTCAGGCAAGGCAAGGCTAAGGCACGACAACGCAAGGCTAGACAATGCACGAAGGCAAGCAAAGAGTAACGAAAGGCAAGGAAGGCAAGGGAAAGCAGGGGAAGGCAAGGGTAACGGAAGGAACGGCACGGTAAGGGGAAACAAGGCTAAGGCACGACAACGCAGGGCTTGGCAATCCACGGCAAGGTAAAGAAAGGGTAACGCAAGGCAAGGCACTGTCAGGCGAGGCAAAGCTAATGCACGACATCGCAAGGCTAGGCAGTGCACGGCTAGGCAAGGAAAGAGTAATGGAAGGAAAGGAAGGCAAGGAAAAGCATGGCAAGGCAAGTGTAACAACAGGCACGGCACGGCAAGGGGAAACAAGGCTAAGGCACGACAACGCAAGGCTAGGCAATGTACGGAAGGCAAGCAAAGAGTAACGGAAGGCAAGGAATGCAAAGGAAAGCAGGGGAAGGCAAGGGTAACGAGAGGAACGGCACGGTAAGGGGAAACAAGGCTAAGGCACGACAACACAGGGCTAGGCAATGCAGGGCAAGGCAAGGAAAGGGTAACGCAAGGCAAGGCACGGTTTGGGGAGGCAAGGCTAATGCACGACAACGCAAGGCTAGGCAATGCACGGAAGGCAAGCAAAGAGTAACGGAAGGCAAGGAAGGCAAGGGAAAGCAAGGCAAGGCAAGGGTAACGGAAGGAACGGCACGACAAGGGGAAACAAGGCTAAGGCACGGCAACCCACGGCTAGGCAATGCACGGCAAGGCAAGGAAAGGGTAACGCAAGGCAAGGCACGGTGAGGCAAGGCAAGGCTGATGCACGACAAAGCACGGCTAGGCAATGCACGGTAATTCAAGGAAAGGGTAACGCAAGGCAAGGCACGGTCAGGCGAGGCAAGGCTAAGGCACGACAACGCAAGGCTAGGCAATGCACGGAAGGCAAGCAAAGAGTAACGGAAGGCAAGGAAGGCAAGGAAAAGCAGGGGAAGGGAAGGGTAACGGAAGGAACGGCTCGGCAAGGGGAAACAAGGCTAAGGCACGGTAACGAAGGGCTAGGCAATGCACGGCAAGGCAAGGAAAGGGTAACGCAAGGCAAGGCACGGTCAGGCGAGGCAACGGTAATGCACGAAAACGCAAGGCTACGCAGTGCACGGCTAGGCAAGGAAAGAGTAACGGAAGGAAAGGAAGGCAAGGCAAAGCAAGGCAAGGCAAGTGTAACAAAAGGCACGGCACGGCAAGGGGAAACAAGGCTAAGGCACGGCAACGCAAGACTAAGCAATGCACGGCCAGGCAAGGAAAGGGTAACGCAAGGCAAGGCACTGTCAGGCGAGGCAAGGCTAAGGCACGACAACGCAATGCTAGGCAATGCACGGAAGGCAAGCAAAGAGTAACGGAAGGCACGGAATGCAAGGCAAAGCAAGGCAAAGCAAGCAAGCCTATGGCAAGGTGAAACAAGGCTGAAGCACCACAACGCACGGCTAGACAATGCACGGCCAGCCAAGGAAAAGGTAACGCAAGGCAAGGCACTCTGAGGCAAGGCAAGGCTAATGCACGACAGCGCAAGGCTAGGCAATGCACGGAAGGCAAGCAAAGAGTAACGGAAACCAAGGAAGGCAAGGGAAAGCAAGGCAAGGCAAAGGTAACGGAAGGAACGGCACGGCAAGGGGAAACAAGGCTAAGGCACGACAACGCACGGCTAGGCAATGCACGGCAAGGCAAGGAAAGGGTAACGCAAGGCACGGCACGGTCAGGCGAGGCAAGGCTAATGCACGACAACGCAAGGCTAGGCAATGCACGGAAGGCAAGCAAAGAGTAACGGAAGGCAAGGAAGGCAAGGGAAACCAAGGCAAGGGAAGAGAACGGAAGGCAAGGATAACGGAAGGAACGGCTCGGCAAGGGGAAACAAGGCTAAGGCAAGGCAACGCAGGGCTAGGCAATGCACGGCAAGGCAAGGAAAGGGTAAGGCAAGGCAAGGCACTGTCAGGCGAGGCAAAGCTAATGCACGACATCGCAAGGCTAGGCAGTGCACGGCTAGGCAAGGAAAGAGTAATGGAAGGAAAGGAAGGCAAGGAAAAGCATGGCAAGGCAAGTGTAACAACAGGCACGGCACGGCAAGGGGAAACAAGGCTAAGGCACGACAACGCAAGGCTAGGCAATGCACGGAAGGCAAGCAAAGAGTAACGGAAGGCAAGGAATGCAAAGGAAAGCAGGGGAAGGCAAGGGTAACGAAAGGAACGACACGGTAAGGGGAAACAAGGCTAAGGCACGACAACACA
The DNA here is from genome assembly GCF_037893015.1 of Macrotis lagotis. Classification (NCBI taxonomy): domain Eukaryota; kingdom Metazoa; phylum Chordata; class Mammalia; order Peramelemorphia; family Peramelidae; genus Macrotis; species Macrotis lagotis. The sequence continues at coordinate 67,453 of NW_027422359.1, forward strand.
GGGGTAGGCAATGCAGGGCAAGGCAAGGAAATGGTAACGCAAGGCAAGGCACGGTTTGGGGAGGCAAGGCTAATGCACGACAACGCAAGGCTAGGCAATGCACGGAAGGCAAGCAAGGAGTAACGGAAGGCAAGGAAGGCAAGGGAAAGCAAGGCAAGGCAAGGGTAACGGAAGGAACGGCACGACAAGGGGAAACAAGGCTAAGGCACGGCAACGCACGGCTAGGCAATGCACGGCCAGGCAAGGAAAGGGTAACGCAAGGCAAGGCACGGTGAGGCAAGGCAAGGCTGATGCACGACAACGCACGGCTAGGCAATGCACGGAAGGCAAGCAAGGAGTAACGGAAGGCAAGGAAGGCAAGGGAAAGCAAGGCAAGGCAAGGGTAACGGAAGGAACGGCACGACAAGGGGAAACAAGGCTAAGGCACGGCAACGCACGGCTAGGCAATGCACGGCCAGGCAAGGAAAGGGTAACGCAAGGCAAGGCACGGTGAGGCAAGGCAAGGCTGATGCACGACAACGCACGGGTAGGCAATGCACGGGAAGGCAAGGAAAGGGTAACGCAAGGCAAGGCACGGTCAGGCGAGGCAAGGCTAAGGCACGACAACGCAAGGCTAGGCAATGCACGGAAGGCAAGCAAAGAGTAACGGAAGGCAAGGAAGGCAAGGGAAAGCAGGGGAAGGGAAGGGTAACGGAAGGAACGGCTCGGCAAGGGGAAACAAGGCTAAGGCACGGTAACGAAGGGCTAGGCAATGCACGGCAAGGCAAAGAAAGGGTAACGCAAGGCAAGGCACGGTCAGGCGAGGCAAGGGTAATGCACGAAAACGCAAGGCTACGCAGTGCACGGCTAGGCAAGGAAAGAGTAACGGAAGGAAAGGAAGGCAAGGCAAAGCAAGGCAAGGCAAGTGTAACAAAAGGCACGGCACGGCAAGGGGAAACAAGGCTAAGGCACGGCAACGCAAGACTAAGCAATGCACGGCCAGGCAAGGAAAGGGTAACGCAAGGCAAGGCACTGTCAGGCGAGGCAAGGCTAAGGCACGACAACGCAATGCTAGGCAATGCACGGAAGGCAAGCAAAGAGTAACGGAAGGCACGGAATGCAAGGCAAAGCAAGGCAAAGCAAGCAAGGCTATGGCAAGGTGAAACAAGGCTAAGGCACCACAACGCACGGCTAGACAATGCACGGCCAGCCAAGGAAAAGGTAACGCAAGGCAAGGCACTCTGAGGAAAGGCAAGGCTAATGCACGACAGCGCAAGGCTAGGCAATGCACGGAAGGCAAGCAAAGAGTAACGGAAACCAAGGAAGGCAAAGGAAAGCAAGGCAAGGCAAGGGTAACGGAAGGAACGGCACGGCAAGGGGAAACAAGGCTAAGGCACGGCAACGCACGGCTAGGCAATGCACGGCAAGGCAAGGAGAAGGTAACGCAAGGCAAGGCACCTTGAGGCAAGGCAAGGCTGATGCACGACAACGCACGGCTAGGCAATGCACGGCAAGGCAAGGAAAGGGTAACGCAAGGCAAGGCACGGTCAGGCGAGGCAAGGGTAATGCACGACAAAGCAAGGCTACGCAGTGCACGGCTAGGCAAGGAAAGAGTAACGCAAGGCAAGGCACGGTTAGGCGAGGCAAGGCTAAGGCACGACAACGCAAGGCAAGGCACTCTGAGGCAAGGCAAGGCTAATGCACGGTAACGCACGGCTAGGCAATGCAGGGCAAGGCAAGGAAATGGTAACGCAAGGCAAGGCACTGTCAGGCGAGGCAAAGCTAATGCACGACATCGCAAGGCTAGGCAGTGCACGGCTAGGCAAGGAAAGACTAATGGAAGGAAAGGAAGGCAAGGAAAAGCATGGCAAGGCAAGTGTAACAACAGGCACGGCACGGCAAGGGGAAACAAGGCTAAGGCACGACAACGCAAGGCTAGGCAATGCACGGAAGGCAAGCAAAGAGTAACGGAAGGCAAGGAATGCAAAGGAAAGCAGGGGAAGGCAAGGGTAACGAAAGGAACGGCACGGTAAGGGGAAACAAGTCTAAGGCACGACAACACAGGGCTAGGCAATGCAGGGCAAGGCAAGGAAAGGGTAACGCAAGGCAAGGCACGGTTTGGGGAGGCAAGGCTAATGCACGACAACGCAAGGCTAGGCAATGCACGGAAGGCAAGCAAAGAGTAACGGAAGGCAAGGAAGGCAAGGGAAAGCAAGGCAAGGCAAGGGTAACGGAAGGAACGGCACGAAAAGGGGAAACAAGGCTAAGGCACGGCAACGCACGGCAAGGCAATGCACGGCCAGGCAAGGAAAGGGTAACGCAAGGCAAGGCACGGTGAGGCAAGGCAAGGCTGATGCACGACAACGCACGGCTAGGCAATGCACGGCAAGGCAAGGAAAGGGTATCGCAAGGCAAGGCACGGTCAGGCGAGGCAAGGCTAAGGCACGACAACGCAAGGCTAGGCAATGCACGGAAGGCAAGCAAAGAGTAACGGAAGGCAAGGAAGGCAAGGGAAAGCAGGGGAAGGGAAGGGTAACGGAAGGAACGGCTCGGCAAGGGGAAACAAGGCTAAGGCACGGTAACGAAGGGCTAGGCAATGCACGGCAAGGCAAGGAAAGGGTAACGCAAGGCCAGGCACGGTCAGGCGAGGCAAGGGTAATGCACGAAAACGCAAGGCTACGCAGTGCACGGCTAGGCAAGGAAAGAGTAACGGAAGGCACGGAATGCAAGGCAAAGCAAGGCAAAGCAAGCAAGTCTATGGCAAGGTGAAACAAGGCTAAGGCACCACAACGCACGGCTAGACAATGCACGGCCAGCCAAGGAAAAGGTAACGCAAGGCAAGGCACTCTGAGGCAAGGCAAGGCTAATGCACGACAGCGCAAGGCTAGGCAATGCACGGAAGGCAAGCAAAGAGTAACGGAACCAAGGAAGGCAAGGGAAAGCAAGGAAGGCAAGGGCGGAAGGAACGGCACGGCAAGGGGAAACAAGGCTAAGGCACGGCAACGCACGGCTAGGCAATGCACGGCAAGGCAAGGAAAGGTAACGCAAGGCAAGGCACCTTGAGGCAAGGCAAGGCTATGCACGACAACGCAGGCTAGGCAATGCACTGCAAGGCAAGGAAAGGGTAACGCAAGGCAAGGCACGGTCAGGCAAGGAAGGCTAAGGCACGACAACGCAAGGCTAGCAATGCACGAAGGCAAGCAAAGAGTAACGAAAGGCAAGGAAGGCAAGGGAAAGGAGGGGAAGGCAAGGGTAACGGAAGGAACGGCACGGTAAGGGGAAACAAGGCTAAGGCACGACAACGCAGGGCTAGGCAATGCACGGCAAGGCAAGGAAAGGGTAACGCAAGGCAAGGCACTGTCAGGCGAGGCAAAGCTAATGCACGACATCGCAAGGCTAGGCAGTGCACGGCTACGCAAGGAAAGAGTAACGGAAGGAAAGGAAGGCAAGGCAAAGCACGGCAAGGCAAGTGTAACAACAGGCACGGCACGGCAAGGGGAAACAAGGCTAAGGCACGACAACGCAAGGCTAGGCAATGCACGGAAGGCAAGCAAAGAGTAACGGAAGGCAAGGAAGGCAAGGGAAAGCAAGGCAAGGCAAGGGTAACGGAAGGAACGGCACGGCAAGGGGAAACAAGGCTAAGGCACGACAACACAGGGCTAGGCAATGCAGGGCAAGGCAAGGAAAGGGTAACGCAAGGCAAGGCACGGTTTGGGGAGGCAAGGCTAATGCACGACAACCCAAGGCTAGGCAATGCACGGAAGGCAAGCAAAGAGTAACGGAAGGCAAGGAAGGCAAGGCAAAGCAAGGCAACGCAAGCAAGACTATGGCAAGGTGAAAAAAGGCTAAGGCACGACCACGCAAGGCTAGGCAATGCACGGAAGGCAAGCAAAGAGTAACGGAAGGCAAGGAAGGCAAGGGAAAGCAAGGCAAGGGTAACGGAAGGAACAGCACGGCAAGGGCAAACAAGGCTAAGGCACGACAACGAACGGCTAGGCAATGCACTGCAAGGCAAGGAAAGGGTAACGCAAGGCAAGGCACGGTCAGGCGAGGCAAGGCTAAGGCACGACTACGCAAGGCTAGGCAATGCACGGAAGGCAAGCAAAGAGTAACGGAAGGCAAGGAATGCAAGGGAAAGCAGGGGAATGCAAGGGTAACGAAAGGAACGGCACGGTAAGGGGAAACAAGGCTAAGGCACGACAACACAGGGCTAGGCAAAGCAGGGCAAGGCAAGGTAAGGGTAACGCAAGGCAAGGCACGGTCAGGCGAGGCAAGGCTAATGCACGACAACGCAAGGCTTGGCAATGCACGGAAGGCAAGCAAAGAGTAACGGAACGCAAGGAAGGCAAGGGAAAGCAAGGCAAGGCAAGGTTAACGGAAGGAACGGCAAGGCAAGGGGAAACAAGGCTAAGGCACGGAAACGCACGGCTAGGCAATGCAGGGCAAGGCAAGGAAATGGTAACGCAAGGCAAGGCACGGTTTGGGGAGGCAAGGCTAATGCACGACAACGCAAGGATAGGCAGTGCACGGCTACGCAAGGAAAGAGTAACGGAAGGAAAGGAAGGCAAGGCAAAGCAAGGCAAGGCAAGTGTAACAAAAGGCAAGGCACGGCAAGGGGAAACAAGGCTAAGGAACGGCAACGCACGGCTAGGCAATGCACGGCCAGGCAAGGAAAGGGTAACGCAAGGCAAGGCACGGTAAGGCAAGAGAAGGCTAATGCACGACAACGCACGGCTAGGCAATGCACGGCAAGGCAAGGAAAGGGTAACGCAAGGCAAGGCACGGTCAGGCGAGGCAAGGCTAATGCACGACAACGCACGGCTAGGCAATGCACGGCAAGGCAAGGAAAGGGTAACGCAAGGCAAGGCACGGTTTGGGGAGGCAAGGCTAATGCACGACAACGCAAGGCTAGGCAATGCACGGAAGGCAAGTAAAGAGTAACGGAAGGCAAGGAATGTAAGGCAAAGCAAGGCAACGCAAGCAAGGCTATGGCAAGGTGAAAAAAGGCTAAGGCACGACCACGCAAGGCTAGGCAATGCACGGAAGGGAAGCAAAGAGTAACGGAAGGCAAGGAAGGCAAGGCAAAGCAAGGCAACGCAAGCAAGGTTATGGCAAGGTGAAAAAAGGCTAAGACACGACAACGCAAGGCTAGGCAATGCACGGAAGGCAAGCAAAGAGTAACGGAAGTCAAGGAAGGCAAGGGAAAGCAAGGCAAAGCAAGCAAGGCTATGGCAAGGTGAAACAAGGCTAAGGCACCACAACGCACGACTAGGCAATGCACGGCCAGCCAAGGAAAAGGTAACGCAAGGCAAGGCACTCTGAGGCAAGGCAAGGCTAATGCATGACAGCGCAAGGCTAGGCAATGCACGGAAGGCAAGCAAAGAGTAACGGAAACCAAGGAAGGCAAGGGAAAGCAAGGCAAGGCAAGGGTAACGGAAGGAACGGCACGGCAAGGGGAAACAAGGCTAAGGCACGACAACGCACGGCTAGGCAATGCACGGCAAGGCAAGGAAAGGGTAACGCCAGGCAAGGCACGGTCAGGCAAGGCAAGGCTAATGCACGACAAGGCAAGGCTAGGCAGTGCACGGCAAGGCAAGGAAAGGGTAACGCAAGGCAAGGCACTGTCAGGCGAGGCAAGGCTAAGACACGACAACGCAAGGCTAGGCAATGCACGGAAGGAAAGCGAAGAGTAACGGAAGGCAAGGAAAGCAAGGGAAAGCAAGGGAAGGCAAGGGTAACGGAAGGAACGGCACGGCAAGGGGAAACAAGGCTAAGGCACGACAACACAGGGCTAGGCAATGCAGGGTAAGGCAAGGAAAGGGTAACGCAAGGCAAGGCACGGTTTGGGGAGGCAAGTCTAATGCACGACAACGCAAGGCTAGGCAATGCACGGAAAGCAAGTAAAGAGTAACGGAAGGCAAGGAATGCAAGGCAAAGCAAGGCAACGCAAGCAAGGCTATGGCAAGGTGAAAAAAGGCTAAGGCACGACCACGCAAGGCTAGGCAATGCACGGAAGGCAAGCAAAGAGTAACGGAAAGCAAGGAAGGCAAGGCAAAGCAAGGCAACGCAAGCAAGGCTATGGCAAGGTGAAAAAAGGCTAAGACACGACAAGGCAAGGCTAGGCAATGCACGGAAGGCAAGCAAAGAGTAACGGAAGGCAAGGAAGGCAAGGGAAAGCAAGGCAAGGCAATGGTAACGGAAAGAACGGCACGGCAAGGGGAAACAAGGCTAAGGCACGACAACGCACTGCTAGGCAATGCACTGCAAGGCAAGGAAAGGGTAACGCAAGGCAAGGCACGGTCAGGCGAGGCAAGGCTAAGGCACGACAACGCAAGTCTAGGCAATGCACGGAAGGCAAGCAAAGAGTAACGGAACGCAAGGAAGGCAAGGGAAAGCAAGGCAAGGCAAGGTTACCGGAAGTTACGGCACGGTAAGGGGAAACAAGGCTAAGGCACGGCAACGCACGGCTAGACAATGCAGGGCAAGGCCAGGAAATGGTAACGCAAGGCAAGGCACGGTTTGGGGAGGCAAGGCTAATGCACGACAACGCAAGGCTAGGCAGTGCACGGCTAGGCAAGGAAAGAGTAACGGAAGGAAAGGAAGGCAAGGCAAAGCAAGGCAAGGCAAGTGTAACAAAAGGAACGGCACGGCAAGGGGAAACAAGGCTAAGGCACGGCAACGCAAGGCTAAGCAATGCACGGCCAGGCAAGGAAAGGGTAACGCAAGGCAAGGCACAGTAATGCAAGGCGAGGCTAATGCACGACAACGCACGGCTAGGCAATGCATGGCAATGCAAGGAAAGGGTAACGCAAGGCAAGGCACGGTTAGGCGAGGCAAGGCTAAGGCACCACAACGCAAGGCTAGGCAATGCTCGGAAGGCAAGCAAAGAGTAACGGAACGCAAGGAAGGCAAGGGAAAGCAAGGCAAGGCAAGGTTAACGGAAGGAACGGCACGGCAAGGGGAAACAAGGCTAAGGCACGGTAACGCACGGCTAGGCAATGCAGGGCAAGGCAAGGAAATGGTAACGCAAGTCAAGGCACGGTTTGGGGAGGCAAGGCTAATGCACGACAACGCAAGGCTAGGCAATGCACGGAAGGCAAGCAAAGAGTAACGGAAGGCAAGGAATGCAAGGCAAAGCAAGGCAACGCAAGCAAGGCTATGGCAAGGTGAAAAAAGGCTAAGGCACGACCACGCAAGGCTAGGCAATGCACGGAAGGCAAGCAAAGAGTAACGGAAGGCAAGGAAGGCAAGGGAAAGCAAGGCAAGGGTAACGGAAGGAACGGCACGGCAAGGGCAAACAAGGCTAAGGGACGACAACGAACGGCTAGGCAATGCAGGGCAAGGCAAGGTATGGGTAACGCAAGGCAAGGCACGGTCAGGCGAGGCAAGGCTAAGGCACGACAACGCAAGGCTAGGCAATGCACGGAAGGCAAGCAAAGAATAACGGAACGCAAGGAAGGCAAGGGAAAGCAAGGCAAGGCAAGGGTAACGGAAGGAACGGCACGGCAAGGGGAAACAAGGGTAAGGCACGACAACACAGGGCTAGGCAATGCAGGGCAAGGCAAGGAAAGGGTAAAGCAAGGCAAGGCACGGTTTGGGGAGGCAAGGCTAATGCACGACAACGCAAGGCTAGGCAATGCACGGAAGGCAAGCAAAGAGTAACGGAAGGCAAGGAATGCAAGGAAAAGCAAGGCAACGCAAGCAAGGCTATGGCAAGGTGAAAAAAGGCTAAGGCACGACCACGCAAGGCTAGGCAATGTACGGAAGGCAAGCAAAGAGTAACGGAAGGCAAGGAAGTTAAGGCAAAGCAAGGCAACGCAAGCAAGGCTATGGCAAGTTGAAAAAAGGCTAAGACACGACAACGCAAGGCTAGGCAATGCACGGAAGGCAAGCAAAGAGTAACGGAAGGCAAGGAAGGCAAGGGAAAGCAAGGCAAGGGTAACGGAAGGAACGGCACGGCAAGGGCAAACAAGGCTAAGGCACGACAACGAACGGCTAGGCAATGCAGGGAAGCCAAGGAAAGGGTAACGCAAGGCAAGGCACGGTCAGGCGAGGCAAGGCTAAGGCATGACAACGCAAGGCTAGGCAATGCACGGAAGGCAAGCAAAGAGTAACGGAAACCAAGGAAGGCAAGGGAAAGCAAGGCAAGGCAAGGGTAACGGAAGGAACGGCACGGCAAGGGGAAACAAGGCTAAGGCACGACAACGCACGGCTAGGCAATGCACGGCAAGGCAAGGAAAGGGTAACGCAAGGCAAGGCACGGTCAGGCAAGGCAAGGCTAATGCACGACAAGGCAAGGCTAGGCAATGCACGGAAGGCAAGCAAAGGGTAACGGAAGGCAAGGCACTGCAAGGCAAAGCAAGGCAACGCAAGCAAGGCCATGGCAAGGTGAAAAAAGGCTAAGGCACGACCACGCAAGGCTAGCAATGCACGGAAGGGCACGACAACGCAAGGCTAGGCAATGCACGGAAGGAAAGCAAAGAGTAACGGAAGGCAAGGAAGGCAAGGGAAAGCAAGGCAAGGGTAACGGAAGGAACGGCACGGCAAGGGCAAACAAGGCTAAGGCACGACAACGACCGGCTAGGCAATGCACTGCAAGGCAAGGAAAGGGTAACGCAAGGCAAGGCACGGTCAGGCGAGGCAAGGCTAATGCACGACAACGCACGGCTAGGCAATGCACGGCAAGGCAAGGAAAGGGTAACGCAAGGCAAGGCACGGTTTGGGGAGGCAAGGCTAATGCACGACAACGCAAGGCTAGGCAATGCACGGAAGGCAAGTAAAGAGTAACGGAAGGCAAGGAATGCAAGGCAAAGCAAGGCAACGCAAGCAAGGCTATGGCAAGGTGAAAAAAGGCTAAGGCACGACCACGCAAGGCTAGGCAATGCACGGAAGGGAAGCAAAGAGTAACGGAAGGCAAGGAAGGCAAGGCAAAGCAAGGCAGGCAAGGCTAAGGCACGACAACGCAAGGCTAGGCAATGCACGGAAGGCAAGCAAAGAGTAACGGAAGTCAAGGAAGGCAAGGGAAAGCAAGGCAAAGCAAGCAAGGCTATGGCAAGGTGAAACAAGGCTAAGGCACCACAACGCACGACTAGCAATGCACGGCCAGCCAAGGAAAAGGTAACGCAAGGCAAGGCACTCTGAGGCAAGGCAAGGCTAATGCATGACAGCCAAGGCTAGGCAATGCACGGAAGGCAAGCAAAGAGTAACGGAAAGGCCAAGGAAGGCAAGGGAAAGCAAGGCAAGGCAAGGGTAACGGGAAGGAACGGCACGGCAAGGGGAAACAAGGCTAAGGCACGACAACGCACGGCTAGGCAATGCAGGCAAGGCAAGGAAAGGGTAACGCAAGGCAAGGCACGGTCAGGCAAGGCAAGGCTAATGCACGACAAGGCAAGGCTAGGCAGTGCACGGCAAGGCAAGGAAAGGGTAACGCAAGGCAAGGAAGGCAAGGGAAAGCAAGGCAAGGCAAGGTTACCGGAAGTTACGGCACGGCAAGGGGAAACAAGGCTAAGGCACGGTAACGCACGGCTAGGCAATGCAGGGCAAGGCAAGGAAATGGTAACGCAAGTCAAGGCACGGTTTGGGGAGGCAAGGCTAATGCACGACAACGCAAGGCTAGGCAATGCACGGAAGGCAAGCAAAGAGTAACGGAAGGCAAGGAATGCAAGGCAAAGCAAGGCAACGCAAGCAAGGCTATGGCAAGGTGAAAAAAGGCTAAGGCACGACCACGCAAGGCTAGGCAATGCACGGAAGGCAAGCAAAGAGTAACGGAAGGCAAGGAAGGCAAGGGAAAGCAAGGCAAGGGTAACGGAAGGAACGGCACGGCAAGGGCAAACAAGGCTAAGGGACGACAACGAACGGCTAGGCAATGCAGGGCAAGGCAAGGTATGGGTAACGCAAGGCAAGGCACGGTCAGGCGAGGCAAGGCTAAGGCACGACAACGCAAGGCTAGGCAATGCACGGAAGGCAAGCAAAGAATAACGGAACGCAAGGAAGGCAAGGGAAAGCAAGGCAAGGCAAGGGTAACGGAAGGAACGGCACGGCAAGGGGAAACAAGGGTAAGGCACGACAACACAGGGCTAGGCAATGCAGGGCAAGGCAAGGAAAGGGTAAAGCAAGGCAAGGCACGGTTTGGGGAGGCAAGGCTAATGCACGACAACGCAAGGCTAGGCAATGCACGGAAGGCAAGCAAAGAGTAACGGAAGGCAAGGAATGCAAGGCAAAGCAAGGCAACGCAAGCAAGGCTATGGCAAGGTGAAAAAAGGCTAAGGCACGACCACGCAAGGCTAGGCAATGCACGGAAGGCAAACAAAGAGTAACGGAAGGCAAGGAAGGTAAGGCAAAGCAAGGCAACGCAAGCAAGGTTATGGCAAGGTGAAAACAGGCTAAGACACGACAACGCAAGGCTAGGCAATGCACGGAAGGCAAGCAAAGAGTAACGGAAGGCAAGGAAGGCAAGGGAAAGCAAGGCAAGGGTAACGGAAGGAACGGCACGGCAAGGGCAAACAAGGCTAAGGCACGACAACGACCAGCTAGGCAATGCACTGCAAGGCAAGGAAAGGGTAACGCAAGGCAAGGCACGGTCAGGCGAGGCAAGGCTAAGGCACGACTACGCAAGGCTACGCAATGCACGGAAGGCAAGCAAAGAGTAACGGAAGGCAAGGAATGCAAGGGAAAGCAGGGGAAGGCAAGGGTAACGAAAGGAACGGCACGGTAAGGGGAAACAAGGCTAAGGCACGACAACACAGGGCTAGGCAATGCAGGGCAAGGCAAGGTAAGGGTAACGCAAGGCAAGGCACGGTCAGGCGAGGCAAGGCTAAGGCACGACCACGCAAGGCTAGGCAATGCACGGAAGGCAAGCAAAGTGTAACGGAACGCAAGGAAGTCAAGGGAATGCAAGGCAAGGCAAGGTTAACGGAAGGAACAGCACGGCAAGGGGAAACAAGGCTAAGGCACGGTAACGCACGGCTAGGCAATGCAGGGCAAGGCAAGGAAATGGTAACGCAAGGCAAGGCACGGTTTGGGGAGGCAAGGCTAATGCACGACAACGGAAGGATAGGCAGTGCACGGCTAGGCAAGGAAAGAGTAACGGAAGGAAAGGAAGGCAAGGCAAAGCAAGGCAAGGCAAGTGTAACAAAAGGCAAGGCACGGCAAGGGGAAAAAAGGCTAAGGAACGGCAACGCACGGCTAGGCAATGCACGGCCAGGCAAGGAAAGGGTAACGCAAGGCAAGGCACGGTAAGGCAAGACAAGGCAAATGCACGACAACGCACGGCTAGGCAATGCACGGCCAGGCAAGGAAAGGGTAACGCAAGGCAAGGCACGGTGAGGCAAGGCAAGGCTGATGCACGACAACGCACGGCTAGGCAATGCACGGAAGGCAAGCAAAGAGTAAAGGAAGGCAAGGAAGGCAAGGGAAAGCAAGGCAAGGCAAGGGTAACAGAAGGAACGGCACGGCAAGGGGAAACAAGGCTAAGGCACGGCAACGCACGGCTAGGCAATGCAGGCAAGTCAAGGAAAGGGTAACGCAAGGCAAGGCACGGTGAGGCAAGGCAAGGCTGATGCACGACAACGCACGGCTAGGCAATGCACGGCAAGGCAAGGAAAGGGTAACGCAAGGCAAGGCACTGTCAGGCGAGGCAAAGCTAATGCACGACATCGCAAGGCTAGGCAGTGCACGGCTAGGCAAGGAAAGAGTAATGGAAGGAAAGGAAGGCAAGGAAAAGCATGGCAAGACAAGTGTAACAACAGGCACGGCACGGCAAGGGGAAACAAGGCTAAGGCACGACAACGCAAGGCTAGGCAATGCACGGAAGGCAAGCAAAGAGTAACGGAAGGCAAGGAATGCAAAGGAAAGCAGGGGAAGGCAAGGGTAACGAAAGGAACGGCACGGTAAGGGGAAACAAGGCTAAGGCACGACAACACAGGGCTAGGCAATGCAGGGCAAGGCAAGGAAAGGGTAACGCAAGGCAAGGCACGGTTTGGGGAGGCAAGGCTAATGCACGACAACGCAAGGCTAGGCAATGCACAAGGAAGGCAAGCAAAGAGTAACGGAAGGCAAGGAAGGCAAGGCACGGCAAAAGCAAGGCAAGGCAAGGAAAGGGTAGGCACGGTGAGGCAAGGCAAGGCTGGCGACAACGCACGGCTAGACAATGCACGGCAAGGCAAGGAAAGGGTAACGCAAGGCAAGGCACTCAGGCGAGGCAAGGCTAAGGCACGACAACGCAAGGCTAGGCAATGCACGGAAGGCAAGCAAAGAGTAACGGAAGGCAAGGAAGGCAAGGGAAAGCAGGGGAAGGGAAGGGTAACGGAAGGAATGGCTCGGCAAGGGGAAACAAGGCTAAGGCACGGTAACGCAAGACTAAGCAATGCACGGCCAGGCAAGGAAAGGGTAACGCAAGGCAAGGCACGGTCAGGCGAGGCAAGGCTAAGGCACGACAACGCAAGGCTAGGCAATGCCGGAAGGCAAGCAAAGAGTAACGGAAGGCAAGGAATGCAAGGCAAAGCAAGGCAAAGCAAGCAAGTCTATGGCAAGGTGAAACAAGGCTAAGGCACCACAACGCACGGCTAGACAATGCACGGCCATCCAAGGAAAATGTAACGCAAGGCAAGGCACTCTGAGGCAAGGCAAGGCTAATGCACGACAGCGCAAGGCTAGGCAATGCACGGAAGGCAAGCAAAGAGTAACGGAAACCAAGGAAGGCAAGGGAAAGCAAGGCAAGGCAAGGGAAAGCAGGGGAAGGCAAGGGTAACGGAAGGAACGGCACGGTAAGGGGAAACAAGGCTAAGGCACGACAACGCAGGGCTAGGCAATCCACGGCAAGGTAAGGAAAGGGTAACGCAAGGCAAGGCACTGTCAGGCGAGGCAAAGCTAATGCACGACATCGCAAGGCTAGGCAGTGCACGGCTAGGCAAGGAAAGAGTAATGGAAGGAAAGGAAGGCAAGGAAAAGCATGGCAAGGCAAGTGTAACAACAGGCACGGCACGGCAAGGGGAAACAAGGCTAAGGCACGACAACGCAAGGCTAGGCAATGCACGGAAGGCAAGCAAAGAGTAACGAAAGGCAAGGAATGCAAAGGAAAGCAGGGGAAGGCAAGGGTAACGAAAGGAACGGCACGGTAAGGGGAAACAAGGCTAAGGCACGACAACACAGGGCTAGGCAATGCAGGGCAAATCAAGGAAAGGGTAACGCAAGGCAAGGCACGGTTTGGGGAGGCAAGGCTAATGCACGACAACGCAAGGCTAGGCAATGCACGGAAGGCAAGCAAAGAGTAACGGAAGGCAAGGAAGGCAAGGGAAAGCAAGGCAAGGCAAGGGTAACGGAAGGAACGGCACAACAAGGGGAAACAAGGCTAAGGCACGGCAACGCACGGCTAGGCAATGCACGGCAAGGCAAGGAAAGGGTAACGCAAGGCAAGGCACGGTGAGGCAAGGCAAGGCTGATGGACGACAACGCACGGCTAGGCAATGCACGGCAAGGCAAGGAAAGGGTAACGCAAGGCAAGGCACGGTGAGGCGAGGCAAGGCTAAGGCACGACAACGCAAGGCTAGGCAATGCACGGAAGGCAAGCAAAGAGTAACGGAAGGCAAGGAAGGCAAGGGAAAGCAGGGGAAGGGAAGGGTAACGGAAGGAACGGCTCGGCAAGGGGAAACAAGGCTAAGGCACGGTAACGAAGGGCTAGGCAATGCACGGCAAGGCAAGGAAAGGGTAACGCAAGGCAAGGCACGGTCAGGCGAGGCAAGGGTAATGCACGAAAACGCAAGGCTACGCAGTGCACGGCTAGGCAAGGAAAGAGTAACGGAAGGAAAGGAAGGCAAGGCAAAGCAAGGCAAGGCAAGTGTAACAAAAGGCACGGCACGGCAAGGGGAAACAAGGCTAAGGCACGGCAACGCAAGACTAAGCAATGCACGGCCAGGCAAGGAAAGGGTAACGCAAGGCAAGGCACTGTCAGGCGAGGCAAGGCTAAGGCACGACAACGCAATGCTAGGCAATGCACGGAAGGCAAGCAAAGAGTAACGGAAGGCAAGGAATGCAAGGCAAAGCAAGGCAAAGCAAGCAAGGCTATGGCAAGGTGAAACAAGGCTAAGGCACCACAACGCACGGCTAGACAATGCACGGCCAGCCAAGGAAAAGGTAACGCAAGGCAAGGCACTCTGAGGCAAGGCAAGGCTAATGCACGACAGCGCAAGGCTAGGCAATGCACGGAAGGCAAGCAAAGAGTAACGGAAACCAAGGAAGGCAAGGGAAAGCAAGGCAAGGCAAGGGTAACGGAAGGAACGGCACGGCAAGGGGAAACAAGGCTAAGGCACGGCAACGCACGGCTAGGCAATGCACGGCAAGGCAAGGAGAAGGTAACGCAAGGCAAGGCACCTTGAGGCAAGGCAAGGCTGATGCACGACAACGCACGGCTAGGCAATGCACGGGAAGGCAAGGAAAGGGTAACGCAAGGCAAGGCACGGTTTGGGGAGGCAAGGCTAATGCACGACAACGCAAGGCTAGGCAATGCACGGAAGGCAAGCAAAGGGTAACGGAAGGCAAGGAAGGCAAGGGAAAGCAAGGCAAGGCAAGGGTAACGGAAGGAACGGCACGACAAGGGGAAACAAGGCTAAGGCACGGCAACGCACGGCTAGGCAATGCACGGCAAGGCAAGGAAAGGGTAACGCAAGGCAAGGCACGGTGAGGCAAGGCAAGGCTGATGCACGACAACGCACGGCTAGGCAATGCACGGCAAAGCAAGGAAAGGGTAACGCAAGGCAAGGCACGATGAGGCGAGGCAAGGCTAAGGCACGACAACGCAAGGCTAGGCAATGCACGGAAGGCAAGCAAAGATTAACGGAAGGCAAGGAAGGCAAGGGAAAGCAAGGCAAGGCAATTGTAACAAAAGGCACGGCACGGCAAGGGGAAACAAGGCTAAGGCACGGCAACGCAAGACTAAGCAATGCAGGGCCAGGCAAGGAAAGGGTAACGCAAGGGAAGGCACTGTCAGGCGAGGCAAGGCTAAGGCACGACAACGCAATGCTAGGCAATGCACGGAAGGCAAGCAAAGAGTAACGGAAACCAAGGAAGGCAAGGGAAAGCAAGGCAAGGCAACGGTAACGGAAGAAAGGGCACGGCAAGGGGAAACAAGGCTAAGGCACGGCAACGCACGGCTAGGCAATGCACGGCAAGGCAAGGAGAAGGTAACGCAAGGCAAGGCACCTTGAGGCAAGGCAAGGCTGATGCACGACAACGCACGGCTAGGCAATGCACGGCAAGGCAAGGAAAGGGTAACGCAAGGCAAGGCACGGTCAGGCGAGGCAAGGGTAATGCACGACAACGCAAGGCTACGCAGTGCACGGCTAGGCAAGGAAAGAGTAACGGAAGGAAAGGAAGGCAAGGCAAAGCAAGGCAAGGCAAGTGTAACAAAGGCACGTCACGGCAAGGGGAAACAAGGCTAAGGCACGGCAACGCAAGGCTAAGCAATGCACGGCCAGGCAAGGAAAGGGTAACGCAAGGCAAGGCACGGTAAGGCAAGGCGAGGCTAATGCACGACAACGCACGGCTAGGCAATGCACGGAAGGCAAGCAAAGAGTAACGGAACGCAAGGAAGGCAAGGGAATGCAAGGCAAGGCAAGGTTAACGGAAGGAACGGCACGGCAAGGGGAAACAAGGCTAAGGCACGGTAACGCACGGCTAGGCAATGCAGGGCAAGGCAAGGAAATGGTAACGCAAGGCAAGGCACGGTTTGGGGAGGCAAGGCTAATGCACGACAACGGAAGGATAGGCAGTGCACGGCTAGGCAAGGAAAGAGTAACGGAAGGAAAGGAAGGCAAGGCAAAGCAAGGCAAGGCAAGTGTAACAAAAGGCAAGGCACGGCAAGGGGAAAAAAGGCTAAGGAACGGCAGCGCACGGCTAGGCAATGCACGGCCAGGCAAGGAAGGGGTAACGCAAGGCAAGGCACGGTAAGGCAAGACAAGTCTGATGCACGACAACGCACGGCTAGGCAATGCACGGCCAGACAAGGAAAGGGTAACGCAAGGCAAGGCACGGTGAGGCAAGGCAAGGCAAATGCACGACAACGCACGGCTAGGCAATGCACGGAAGGCAAGCAAAGAGTAACGGAAGGCAAGGAAGGCAAGGGAAAGCAAGGCAAGGCAAGGGTAACAGAAGGAACGGCACGGCAAGGGGAAACAAGGCTAAGGCACGGCAACGCACGGCTAGGCAATGCAGGCAAGGCTAGGAAAGGGTAACGCAAGGCAAGGCACGGTGAGGCAAGGCAAGGCTGATGCACGACAACGCACGGCTAGGCAATGCATGGCAATGCAAGGAAAGGGTAACGCAAGGCAAGGCACTGTCAGGCGAGGCAAAGCTAATGCACGACATCGCAAGGCTAGGCAGTGCACGGCTAGGCAAGGAAAGAGTAATGGAAGGAAAGGAAGGCAAGGAAAAGCATGGCAAGACAAGTGTAACAACAGGCACGGCACGGCAAGGGGAAACAAGGCTAAGGCACGACAACGCAAGGCTAGGCAATGCACGGAAGGCAAGCAAAGAGTAACGGAAGGCAAGGAATGCAAAGGAAAGCAGGGGAAGGCAAGGGTAACGAAAGGAACGGCACGGTAAGGGGAAACAAGGCTAAGGCACGACAACACAGGGCTAGGCAATGCAGGGCAAATCAAGGAAAGGGTAACGCAAGGCAAGGCACGGTTTGGGGAGGCAAGGCTAATGCACGACAACGCAAGGCTAGGCAATGCACGGAAGGCAAGCAAAGAGTAACGGAAGGCAAGGAAGGCAAGGGAAAGCAAGGCAAGGCAAGGGTAACGGAAGGAACGGCACGACAAGGGGAAACAAGGCTAAGGCACGGCAACGCACGGCTAGGCAATGCACGGCAAGGCAAGGAAAGGGTAACGCAAGGCAAGGCACGGTGAGGCAAGGCAAGGCTGATGCACGACAACGCACGGCTAGGCAATGCACGGCAAGGCAAGGAAAGGGTAACGCAAGGCAAGGCACGGTGAGGCGAGGCAAGGCTAAGGCACGACAACGAAAGGCTAGGCAATGCACGGAAGGCAAGCAAAGAGTAACGGAAGGCAAGGAAGGCAAGGGAAAGCAGGGGAAGGGAAGGGTAACGGAAGGAACGGCTCGGCAAGGGGAAACAAGGCTAAGGCACCGTAACGAAGGGCTAGGCAATGCACGGCAAGGCAAGGAAAGGGTAACGCAAGGCAAGGCACGGTCAGGCGAGGCAAGGGTAATGCACGAAAACGCAAGGCTACGCAGTGCACGGCTAGGCAAGGAAAGAGTAACGGAAGGAAAGGAAGGCAAGGCAAAGCAAGGCAAGGCAAGTGTAACAAAAGGCACGGCACGGCAAGGGGAAACAAGGCTAAGGCACGGCAACGCAAGACTAAGCAATGCACGGCCAGGCAAGGAAAGGGTAACGCAAGGCAAGGCACTGTCAGGCGAGGCAAGGCTAAGGCACGACAACGCAAGGCTAGGCAATGCACGGAAGGCAAGCAAAGAGTAACGGAAGGCAAGGAATGCAAGGCAAAGCAAGGCAAAGCAAGCAAGTCTATGGCAAGGTGAAACAAGGCTAAGGCACCACAACGCACGGCTAGACAATGCACGGCCAGCCAAGGAAAATGTAACGCAAGGCAAGGCACTCTGAGGCAAGGCAAGGCTAATGCACGACAGCGCAAGGCTAGGCAATGCACGGAAGGCAAGCAAAGAGTAACGGAAACCAAGGAAGGCAAGGGAAAGCAAGGCAAGGCAAGGGTAACGGAAGGAACGGCACGGCAAGGGGAAACAAGGCTAAGGCACGGCAACGCACGGCTAGGCAATGCACGGCAAGGCAAGGAGAAGGTAACGCAAGGCAAGGCACCTTGAGGCAAGGCAAGGCTGATGCACGACAACGCACGGCTAGGCAATGCACGGGAAGGCAAGGAAAGGGTAACGCAAGGCAAGGCACGGTCAAGCAAGGCAAGGCTAAGGCACGACAACGCAAGGCTAGACAATGCACGAAAGGCAAGCAAAGAGTAACGGAAGGCAAGGAAGGCAAGGAAAAGCAGGGGAAGGCAAGGGTAACGGAAGGAATGGCACGGTAAGGAGAAACAAGGCTAAGGCACGACAACGCAGGGCTAGGCAATCCACGGCAAGGTAAGGAAAGGGTAACGCAAGGCAAGGCACTGTCAGGCGAGGCAAAGCTAATGCACGACATCGCAAGGCTAGGCAGTGCACGGCTAGGCAAGGAAAGAGTAATGGAAGGAAAGGAAGGCAAGGAAAAGCATGGCAAGGCAAGTGTAACAACAGGCACGGCACGGCAAGGGGAAACAAGGCTAAGGCACGACAACACAGGGCTAGGCAATGCAGGGCAAGGCAAGGAAAGGGTAACGCAAGGCAAGGCACGGTTTGGGGAGGCAAGGCTAATGCACGACAACGCAAGGCTAGGCAATGGACGGAAGGCAAGCAAAGGGTAACGGAAGGCAAGGAAGGCAAGGGAAAGCAAGGCAAGGCAAGGGTAACGGCAGGAACGGCACGACAAGGGGAAACAAGGCTAAGGCACGGCAACGCACGGCTAGGCAATGCACGGCAAGGCAAGGAAAGGGTAACGCAAGGCAAGGCACGGTGAGGCAAGGCAAGGCTGATGCAAGACAACGCACGGCTTGGCAATGCACGGGAAGGCAAGGAAAGGGTAACGCAAGGCAAGGCACGGTGAGGCGAGGCAAGGCTAAGGCACGACAACGCAAGGCTAGGCAAAGCACGGAAGGCAAGCAAAGAGTAACGGAAGGCAAGGAAGGCAAGAGAAAGCAAGGCAAGGCAAGTGTAACAAAAGGCACGGCACGGCAAGGGGAAACAAGGCTAAGGCACGGCAACGCAAGACTAAGCAATGCACGGCCAGGCAAGGAAAGGGTAACGCAAGGCAAGGCACGGTCAGGCAAGGCAAGGCTAAGGCACGACAACGCAAGGCTAGACAATGCACGAAAGGCAAGCAAAGAGTAACGGAAGGCAAGGAAGGCAAGGGAAAGCAGGGGAAGGCAAGGGTAACGGAAGGAACGGCACGGTAAGGGGAAACAAGGCTAAGGCACGACAACGCAGGGCTAGGCAATCCACGGCAAGGTAAGGAAAGGGTAACGCAAGGCAAGGCACGGTCAGGCGAGGCAAGGGTATTGCACGACAACGCAAGGCTACGCAGTGCACGGCTAGGCAAGGAAAGAGTAACGGAAGGAAAGGAAGCCAAGGCAAAGCAAGGCAAGGCAAGTGTAACAAAGGCACGTCACGGCAAGGGGAAACAAGGCTAAGGCACGGCAACGCAAGGCTAAGCAATGCACGGCCAGGCAAGGAAAGGGTAACGCAAGGCAAGGCACGGTAGGGCAAGGCGAGGCTAATGCACGACAACGCACGGCTAGGCAATGCACGGCAAGGCAAGGAAAGGGTAACGCAAGGCAAGGCACGGTTAGGCGAGGCAAGGCTAAGTCACGACAACGCAAGGCTAGGCAATGCACGGAAGGCAAGCAAAGAGTAACTGAAGGCAAGGAATGCAAGGGAAACCAAGGCAAGGCAAGAGTAACGGAAGGAACGGCTAGGCAAGGGGAAACAAGGCTAAGGCACGGCAACGCAGGGCTAGGCAATGCACGGAAAGGCAAGGAAAGGGTAACGCAAGGCAAGGCACTGTCAGGCGAGGCAAAGCTAATGCACGACATCGCAAGGCTAGGCAGTGCACGGCTACGCAAGGAAAGAGTAACGGAAGGAAAGGAAGGCAAGGCAAAGCACGGCAAGGCAAGTGTAACAACAGGCACGGCACGGCAAGGGGAAACAAGGCTAAGGCACGACAACGCAAGGCTAGGCAATGCACGGAAGGCAAGCAAAGAGTAACGGAAGGCAAGGAAGGCAAGGGAAAGCAAGGCAAGGCAAAGGTAACGGAAGGAACGGCACGGCAAGGGGAAACAAGGCTAAGGCACGACAACACAGGGCTAGGCAATGCAGGGCAAGGCAAGGAAAGGGTAACGTAAGGCAAGGCACGGTTTGGGGAGGCAAGGCTAATGCACGACAACCCAAGGCTAGGCAATGCACGGAAGGCAAGCAAAGAGTAACGGAAGGCAAGGAATGCAAGGCAAAGCAAGGCAACGCAAGCAAGACTATGGCAAGGTGAAAAAAGGCTAAGGCACGACCACGCAAGGCTAGGCAATGCACGGAAGGCAAGCAAAGAGTAACGGAAGGCAAGGAAGGCAAGGCAAAGCAAGGCAACGCAAGCAAGGCTATGGCAAGGTGAAAAAAGGCTAAGACACGACAACGCAAGGCTAGGCAATGCACGGAAGGCAAGCAAAGAGTAACGGAAGGCAAGGAAGGCAAGGGAAAGCAAGTCAAGGGTAACGGAAGGAACAGCACGGCAAGGGCAAACAAGGCTAAGGCACGACAACGAACGGCTAGGCAATGCACTGCAAGGCAAGGAAAGGGTAACGCAAGGCAAGGCACGGTCAGGCGAGGCAAGGCTAAGGCACGACAACGCAAGGCTAGGCAATGCACGGAAGGCAAGCAAAGAGTAACGGAACGCAAGGAAGGCAAGGGAATGCAAGGCAAGGCAAGGTTAACGGAAGGAACGGCACGGCAAGGGGAAACAAGGCTAAGGCACGGTAACGCACGGCTAGGCAATGCAGGGCAAGGCAAGGAAATGGTAACGCAAGGCAAGGCACGGTTTGGGGAGGCAAGGCTAATGCACGACAACGCAAGGATAGGCAGTGCACGGCTAGGCAAGGAAAGAGTAACGGAAGGAAAGGAAGGCAAGGCAAAGCAAGGCCAGGCAAGTGTAACAAAAGGCAAGGCACGGCAAGGGGAAACAAGGCTAAGGAACGGCAACGCACGGCTAGGCAATGCACGGCCAGGCAAGGAAAGGGTAACGCAAGGCAAGGCACGGTAAGGCAAGACAAGGCTAATGCACGACAACG
Organism: Macrotis lagotis; assembly: GCF_037893015.1. Lineage (NCBI taxonomy): Eukaryota > Metazoa > Chordata > Mammalia > Peramelemorphia > Peramelidae > Macrotis > Macrotis lagotis. The sequence goes on from NW_027422359.1 coordinate 88,338, forward strand.
CACGGCTAGGCAATGCACAGCAAAGCAAGGAAAGGGTAACGCAAAGCAAGGCACGGTCAGGCGAGGCAAGGCTAATGCACGACAACGCAAGGCTAGGCAATGCACGGAAGGCAAGCAAAGAGTAACGGAAGGCAAGGAAGGCAAGGCAAAGCAAGGCAAAGGAAGCAATGCTATGGCAAGGTGAAACAAGGCTAAGGCACCACAACGCACGGCTAGACAATGCACGGCCAGCCAAGGATAATGTAACGCAAGGCAAGGCACTCTGAGGCAAGGCAAGGCTAATGCACGACAGCGCAAGGCTAGGCAATGCACGGAAGGCAAGCAAAGAGTAACGGAAACCAAGGAAGGCAAGGGAAAGCAAGGCAAGGCAAGGGTAACGGAAGGAACGGCACGGCAAGGGGAAACAAGGCTAAGGCACGGCAACGCACGGCTAGGCAATGCACGGCAAGGCAAGGAAAAGGTAACGCAAGGCAAGGCACCTTGAGGCAAGGCAAGGCTGATGCACGACAACGCACGGCTAGGCAATGCACGGCAAGGCAAGGAAAGGGTAACGCAAGGCAAGGCACGGTCAGGCGAGGCAAGGCTAAGGCACGACAACGCAAGGCTAGACAATGCACGAAAGGCAAGCAAAGAGTAACGGAAGGCAAGGAAGGCAAGGGAAAGCAGGGGAAGGCAAGGGTAACGGAAGGAACGGCACGGTAAGGGGAAACAAGGCTAAGGCACGACAACGCAGGGCTAGGCAATCCAAGGCAAGGCAAGGAAAGGGTAACGCAAGGCAAGGCACGGTCAGGCGAAGCAAGGGTAATGCACGACAATGCAAGGCTACGCAGTGCACGGCTAGGCAAGGAAAGAGTAACGGAAGGAAAGGAAGGCAAGGCAAAGCAAGGCAAGGCAAGTGTAACAAAGGCACGGCACGGCAAGGGGAAACAAGGCTAAGGCACGGCAACGCAAGGCTAAGCAATGCACGGCCAGGCAAGGAAAGGGTAACGCAAGGCAAGGCACGGTAAGGCAAGGCGAGGCTAATGCACGACAACGCACGGCTAGGCAATGCACGGCAAGGCAAGGAAAGGGTAACGCAAGGCAAGGCACGGTTAGGCGAGGCAAGGCTAAGGCACGACAACGCAAGGCTAGGCAATGCACGGAAGGCAAGCAAAGAGAAACGGAAGGCAAGGAAGTCAAGGCAAAGAAAGGCAACGCAAGCAAGGCTATGGCAAGGAGAAAAAAGGCTAAGGCACGACAACGCAAGGCTAGGCAATGCACGGAAGGCAAGCAAAGAGTAACGGAATGGAAGGAAGGCAAGGCAAACAAGGCAAAGCAAGCAAGGCTATGGCAAGGTGAAACAGGCTAAGGCACCACAACGCACGGCTAGGCAATGCACGGCCAGCCAAGGAAAAGGTAACACAAGGCAAGGCACTGTGAGGCAAGGCAAGGCTAATGCACGACAGCGCAAGGCTAGGCAATGCACGGAAGGCAAGCAAAGAGTAACGGAAACCAAGGAAGGCAAGGGAAAGCGAGGCAAGGCAAGGGTAACGGAAGGAACGGCACGGCAAGGGGAAACAAGGCTAAGGCAGGACAACGCAGGGCTAGGCAATGCACGGCAAGGCAAGGAAAGGGTAACGCAAGGCAAGGCACGGTCAGGCGAGGCAAGGCTGATGCACGACAACGCACGGCTAGGCAATGCACGGCAAGGCAAAGAAAGGGTAACGCAAGGCAAGGCACGGTCAGGCGAGGCAAGGCTAAGGCACGACAACGCAAGGCTAGGCAATTCACGAAAGGCAAGCAAAGAGTAACGGAAGGCAAGGAAGGCAAGGGAAAGCAGGGGAAGGCAAGGGTAACGGAAGGAAGGGCACGGTAAGGAGAAACAAGGGTAAGGCACGAAAACGCAGGGCTAGGCAATGCACGGCAAGGCAAGGAAAGGGTAACGCAAGGCAAGGCACGGTCAGGCGAGGCAAGGGTAATGCACGACAACGCAAGGCTACGCAGTGCACGGCTAGGCAAGGAAAGAGTAACGGAAGGAAAGGAATGCAACGCAAAGCAAGGCAACGCAAGCAAGGCTATGGCAAGGTGAAAAAAGGCTAAGGCAGGACAACGCAAGGCTAGGCAATGCACGGAAGGCAAGCAAAGAGTAACGGAATGGAAGGAAGGCAAGGCAAAGCAAGGCAAAGCAAGCAAGGCTATGGCAAGGTGAAACAATGCCAAGGCACCACAACGCACGGCTAGGCAATGCACGGCCAGCCAAAGAAAAGGTAACGCAAGTCAAGGCACTGTGAGGCAAGGCAAGGCTAATATACAACAGCGCAAGGCTAGGCAATGCACGGAAGGCAAGCAAAGAGTAACGGAAACCAAGGAAGGCAAGGCAAAGCACGGCAAGGTAAGTGTAACAACAGGCACGGCACGGCAAGGGGAAACAAGGCTAAGGCACGACAACGCAAGGCTAGGCAATGCACGGAAGGCAATCAAAGAGTAACGGAAGGCAAGGAAGGCAAGGGAAAGCAAGGCAAGGCAAAGGTAACGGAAGGAACGGCACGGCAAGGGGAAACAAGGCTAAGGCACGACAACACAGGGCTAGGCAATGCAGGGCAAGGCAAGGAAAGGGTAACGCAAGGCAAGGCACGGTTTGGGGAGGCAAGGCTAATGCACGACAACCCAAGGCTAGGCAATGCACGGAAGGCAAGCAAAGAGTAACGGAAGGCAAGGAATGCAAGGCAAAGCAAGGCAACGCAAGCAAGACTATGGCAAGGTGAAAAAAGGCTAAGGCACGACCATGCAAGGCTAGGCAATGCACGGAAGGCAAGCAAAGAGTAACGGAAGGCAAGGAAGGCAAGGCAAAGCAAGGCAACGCAAGCAAGGCTATGGCAAAGTGAAAAAAGGCTAAGACACGACAACGCAAGGCTAGGCAATGCACGGAAGGCAAGCAAAGAGTAACGGAAGGCAAGGAAGGCAAGGGAAAGCAAGGCAAGGGTAACGGAAGGAACAGCACGGCAAGGGCAAACAAGGCTAAGGCACGACAACGAACGGCTAGGCAATGCACTGCAAGGCAAGGAAAGGGTAACGCAAGGCAAGGCACGGTCAGGCGAGGCAAGGCTAAGGCACGACTACGCAAGGCTAGGCAATGCACGGAAGGCAAGCAAAGAGTAACGGAAGGCAAGGAATGCAAGGGAAAGCAGGGGAATGCAAGGGTAACGAAAGGAACGTCACGGTAAGGGGAAACAAGGCTAAGGCACGACAACACAGGGCTAGGCAAAGCAGGGCAAGGCAAGGTAAGGGTAACGCAAGGCAAGGCACGGTCAGGCGAGGCAAGGCTAAGGCACGACAACGCAAGGCTAGGCAATGCACGGAAGGCAAGCAAAGAATAACGGAACGCAAGGAAGGCAAGGGAATGCAAGTCAAGGCAAGGTTAACGGAAGGAACGGCACGGCAAGGGGAAACAAGGCTAAGGCACGGTAACGCACGGCTAGGCAATGCAGGGCAAGGCAAGGAAATGGTAACGCAAGGCAAGGCACGGTTTGGGGAGGCAAGGCTAATGCACGACAACGCAAGGATAGGCAATGCACGGAAGGTAAGCAAAGAGTAACGGAATGGAAGGAAGGCAAGGCAAAGCAAGGCAAAGCAAGCAAGGCTATGGCAAGGTGAAATAGGCTAAGGCACAACAACGCACGGCTAGGCAATGCACGGCCAGCCAAGGAAAAGGTAACGCAAGGCAAGGCACTGCGAGGCAAGGCAAGGCTAATGCACGACAGCGCAAGGCTAGGCAATGCACGGAAGGCAAGCAAAGAGTAACGGAAACCAAGGAAGGCAAGGGAAAGCAAGGCAAGGCAAGGGTAACGGAAGGAACGGCACGGCAAGGGGAAACAAGGCTAAGGCAGGACAACGCAGGGCTAGGCAATGCACGGCAAGGCAAGGAAAGGGTAACGCAAGGCAAGGCACGGTCAGGCGAGGCAAGGCTGATGCACGACAACGCACGGCTAGGCAATGCACGGCAAGGCAAAGAAAGGGTAACGCAAGGCAAGGCACGGTCAGGCGAGGCAAGGCTAAGGCACGACAACGCAAGGCTAGGCAATTCACGAAAGGCAAGCAAAGAGTAACGGAAGGCAAGGAAGGCAAGGGAAAGCAGGGGAAGACAAGGGTAACGGAAGGAAGGGCACGGTAAGGAGAAACAAGGCTAAGGCACGAAAACGCAGGGCTAGGCAATGCACGGCAAGGCAAGGAAAGGGTAACGCAAGGCAAGGCACGGTCAGGCGAGGCAAGGGTAATGCACGACAACGCAAGGCTACGCAGTGCACGGCTAGGCAAGGAAAGAGTAACGGAAGGAAAGGAATGCAACGCAAAGCAAGGCAACGCAAGCAAGGCTATGGCAAGGTGAAAAAAGGCTAAGGCAGGACAACGCAAGGCTAGGCAATGCACGGAAGGCAAGCAAAGAGTAACGGAATGGAAGGAAGGCAAGGCAAAGCAAGGCAAAGCAAGCAAGGCTATGGCAAGGTGAAACAATGCCAAGGCACCACAACGCACGGCTAGGCAATGCACGGCCAGCCAAAGAAAAGGTAACGCAAGTCAAGGCACTGTGAGGCAAGGCAAGGCTAATATACGACAGCGCAAGGCTAGGCAATGCACGGAAGGCAAGCAAAGAGTAACGGAAACCAAGGAAGGCAAGGCAAAGCACGGCAAGGCAAGTGTAACAACAGGCACGGCACGGCAAGGGGAAACAAGGCTAAGGCACGACAACGCAAGGCTAGGCAATGCACGGAAGGCAAGCAAAGAGTAACGGAAGGCAAGGAAGGCAAGGGAAAGCAAGGCAAGGCAAAGGTAACGGAAGGAACGGCACGGCAAGGGGAAACAAGGCTAAGGCACGACAACACAGGGCTAGGCAATGCAGGGCAAGGCAAGGAAAGGGTAACGCAAGGCAAGGCACGGTTTGGGGAGGCAAGGCTAATGCACGACAACCCAAGGCTAGGCAATGCACGGAAGGCAAGCAAAGAGTAACGGAAGGCAAGGAATGCAAGGCAAAGCAAGGCAACGCAAGCAAGACTATGGCAAGGTGAAAAAAGGCTAAGGCACGACCATGCAAGGCTAGGCAATGCACGGAAGGCAAGCAAAGAGTAACGGAAGGCAAGGAAGGCAAGGCAAAGCAAGGCAACGCAAGCAAGGCTATGGCAAAGTGAAAAAAGGCTAAGACACGACAACGCAAGGCTAGGCAATGCACGGAAGGCAAGCAAAGAGTAACGGAAGGCAAGGAAGGCAAGGGAAAGCAAGGCAAGGGTAACGGAAGGAACAGCACGGCAAGGGCAAACAAGGCTAAGGCACGACAACGAACGGCTAGGCAATGCACTGCAAGGCAAGGAAAGGGTAACGCAAGGCAAGGCACGGTCAGGCGAGGCAAGGCTAAGGCACGACTACGCAAGGCTAGGCAATGCACGGAAGGCAAGCAAAGAGTAACGGAAGGCAAGGAATGCAAGGGAAAGCAGGGGAATGCAAGGGTAACGAAAGGAACGTCACGGTAAGGGGAAACAAGGCTAAGGCACGACAACACAGGGCTAGGCAAAGCAGGGCAAGGCAAGGTAAGGGTAACGCAAGGCAAGGCACGGTCAGGCGAGGCAAGGCTAAGGCACGACAACGCAAGGCTAGGCAATGCACGGAAGGCAAGCAAAGAATAACGGAACGCAAGGAAGGCAAGGGAATGCAAGTCAAGGCAAGGTTAACGGAAGGAACGGCACGGCAAGGGGAAACAAGGCTAAGGCACGGTAACGCACGGCTAGGCAATGCAGGGCAAGGCAAGGAAATGGTAACGCAAGGCAAGGCACGGTTTGGGGAGGCAAGGCTAATGCACGACAACGCAAGGATAGGCAATGCACGGAAGGTAAGCAAAGAGTAACGGAATGGAAGGAAGGCAAGGCAAAGCAAGGCAAAGCAAGCAAGGCTATGGCAAGGTGAAATAGGCTAAGGCACAACAACGCACGGCTAGGCAATGCACGGCCAGCCAAGGAAAAGGTAACGCAAGGCAAGGCACTGCGAGGCAAGGCAAGGCTAATGCACGACAGCGCAAGGCTAGGCAATGCACGGAAGGCAAGCAAAGAGTAACGGAAACCAAGGAAGGCAAGGGAAAGCAAGGCAAGGCAAGGGTAACGGAAGGAACGGCACGGCAAGGGGAAACAAGGCTAAGGCAGGACAACGCAGGGCTAGGCAATGCACGGCAAGGCAAGGAAAGGGTAACGCAAGGCAAGGCACGGTCAGGCGAGGCAAGGCTGATGCACGACAACGCACGGCTAGGCAATGCACGGCAAGGCAAAGAAAGGGTAACGCAAGGCAAGGCACGGTCAGGCGAGGCAAGGCTAAGGCACGACAACGCAAGGCTAGGCAATTCACGAAAGGCAAGCAAAGAGTAACGGAAGGCAAGGAAGGCAAGGGAAAGCAGGGGAAGACAAGGGTAACGGAAGGAAGGGCTCGGTAAGGAGAAACAAGGCTAAGGCACGAAAACGCAGGGCTAGGCAATGCACGGCAAGGCAAGGAAAGGGTAACGCAAGGCAAGGCACGGTCAGGCGAGGCAAGGGTAATGCACGACAACGCAAGGCTACGCAGTGCACGGCTAGGCAAGGAAAGAGTAACGGAAGGAAAGGAATGCAACGCAAAGCAAGGCAACGCAAGCAAGGCTATGGCAAGGTGAAAAAAGGCTAAGGCAGGACAACGCAAGGCTAGGCAATGCACGGAAGGCAAGCAAAGAGTAACGGAATGGAAGGAAGGCAAGGCAAAGCAAGGCAAAGCAAGCAAGGCTATGGCAAGGTGAAACAATGCCAAGGCACCACAACGCACGGCTAGGCAATGCACGGCCAGCCAAAGAAAAGGTAACGCAAGTCAAGGCACTGTGAGGCAAGGCAAGGCTAATATACGACAGCGCAAGGCTAGGCAATGCACGGAAGGCAAGCAAAGAGTAACGGAAACCAAGGAAGGCAAGGCAAAGCACGGCAAGGCAAGTGTAACAACAGGCACGGCACGGCAAGGGGAAACAAGGCTAAGGCACGACAACGCAAGGCTAGGCAATGCACGGAAGGCAAGCAAAGAGTAACGGAAGGCAAGGAAGGCAAGGGAAAGCAAGGCAAGGCAAAGGTAACGGAAGGAACGGCACGGCAAGGGGAAACAAGGCTAAGGCACGACAACACAGGGCTAGGCAATGCAGGGCAAGGCAAGGAAAGGGTAACGCAAGGCAAGGCACGGTTTGGGGAGGCAAGGCTAATGCACGACAACCCAAGGCTAGGCAATGCACGGAAGGCAAGCAAAGAGTAACGGAAGGCAAGGAAGGCAAGGCAAAGCAAGGCAAAGCAAGCAAGGCTATGGCAAGGTGAAAAAAGGCTAAGACACGACAACGCAAGGCTAGGCAATGCACGGAAGGCAAGCAAAGAGTAACGGAAGGCAAGGAAGGCAAGGGAAAGCAAGGCAAGGGTAACGGAAGGAACAGCACGGCAAGGGCAATCAAGGCTAAGGCACGACAACGAACGGCTAGGCAATGCACTGCAAGGCAAGGAAAGGGTAACGCAAGGCAAGGCACGGTCAGGCGAGGCAAGGCTAAGGCACGACTACGCAAGGCTAGGCAATGCACGGAAGGCAAGCAAAGAGTAACGGAAGGCAAGGAATGCAAGGGAAAGCAGGGGAATGAAAAGGTAACGAAAGGAACGTCACGGTAAGGGGAAACAAGGCTAAGGCACGACAACACAGGGCTAGGCAAAGCAGGGCAAGGCAAGGTAAGGGTAACGCAAGGCAAGGCACGGTCAGGCGAGGCAAGGCTAAGGCACGACAACGCAAGGCTAGGCAATGCACGGAAGGCAAGCAAAGAATAACGGAACGCAAGGAAGGCAAGGGAATGCAAGGCAAGGCAAGGTTAACGGAAGGAACGGCACGGCAAGGGGAAACAAGGCTAAGGCACGGTAACGCACGGCTAGGCAATGCAGGGCAAGGCAAGGAAATGGTAACGCAAGGCAAGGCCGGTTTGGGGAGGCAAGGCTAATGCACGACAACGCAAGGATAGGCAGTGCACGGCTAGGCAAGGAAAGAGTAACGGAAGGAAAGGAAGGCAAGGCAAAGCAAGGCAAGGCAAGTGTAACAAAAGGCAAGGCACGGCAAGGGGAAACAAGGCTAAGGAACGGCAACGCACAGCTAGGCAATGCACGGCCAGGCAAGGAAAGGGTAACGCAAGGCAAGGCACGGTAAGGCAAGACAAGGCTAATGCACGACAACGCACGGCTAGGCAATGCACGGCAAGGCAAGGAAAGGGTAACGCAAGGCAAGGCACGGTCAGGCGAGGCAAGGCTAATGCACGACAACGCAAGGCTAGGCAATGCACGGAAGGCAAGCAAAGAGTAACGGAAGGCAAGGAAGGCAAGGGAAAACAAGGCAAGGCAAGGGTAACGGAAGGAACGGCTCGGCAAGGGGAAACAAGGCTAAGGCAAGGCAACGCAGGGCTAGGCAATGCACGGCAAGGCAAGGAAAGGGTAACGCAAGGCAAGGCACTGTCAGGCGAGGCAAAGCTAATGCACGACATCGCAAGGCTAGGCAGTGCACGGCTAGGCAAGGAAAGAGTAATGGAAGGAAAGGAAGGCAAGGAAAAGCATGGCAAGGCAAGTGTAACAACAGGCACGGCACGGCAAGAGGAAACAAGGCTAAGGCACGACAACGCAAGGCTAGGCAATGCACCGAAGGCAAGCAAAGAGAAACAGAAGGCAAGGAATGCAAAGGAAAGCAGGGGAAGGCAAGGGTAACGAAAGGAACGGCACGGTAAGGGGAAACAAGGCTAAGGCACGACAACACAGGGCTAGGCAATGCAGGGCAAGGCAAGGAAAGGGTAACGCAAGGCAAGGCACGGTTTGGGGAGGCAAGGCTAATGCACGACAACGAAAGGCTAGGCAATGCACGGAAGGCAAGCAAAGAGTTACGGAAACCAAGGAAGGCAAGGGAAAGCAAGGCAAGGGAAGGGCAACGGAAGGAACGGCACGGCAAGGGGAAACAAGGCTAAGGCACGGCAACGCACGGCTAGGCAATGCACGGCAAGGCAAGGAAAAGGTAACGCAAGGCAAGGCACCTTGAGGGAAGGCAAGGCTGATGCACGACAACGCACGGCTAGGCAATGCACGGCAAGGCAAGGAAAGGGTAACGCAAGGCAAGGCACGGTCAGGCGAGGCAAGGGTAATGCACGAAAAGGCAAGGCTACGCAGTGCACGGCTAGGCAAGGAAAGAGTATCGGAAGGAAAGGAAGGCAAGGCAAAGCAAGGCAAGGCAAGTGTAACAAAAGGCACGGCACGGCAAGGGGAAACAAGGCTAAGGCACGGCAACGCAAGACTAAGCAATGCACGGCCAGGCAAGGAAAGGGTAACGCAAGGCAAGGCACTGTCAGGCGAGGCAAGGCTAAGGCACGACAACGCAAGGCTAGGCAATGCACGGAAGGCAAGCAAAGAGTAACGGAAGGCAAGGAATGCAAGGCAAAGCAAGGCAAAGCAAGCAATGCTATGGCAAGGTGAAACAAGGCTAAGGCACCACAACGCACGGCTAGACAATGCACGGCCAGCCAAGGAAAAGGTAACGCAAGGCAAGGCACTCTGAGGCAAGGCAAGGCTAATGCACGACAGCGCAAGGCTAGGCAATGCACGGAAGGCAAGCAAAGAGTAACGGAAACCAAGGAAGGCAAGGGAAAGCAAGGCAAGGCAAGGATAACAGAAGGAACGGCACGGCAAGGGGAAACAAGGCTAAGGCACGACAACGCACGGCTAGGCAATGCACGGCAAGGCAAGGAAAGAGTAACGGAAGGCAAGGAATGCAAAGGAAAGCAGGGGAAGGCAAGGGTAACGAAAGGAACGGCACGGTAAGGGGAAACAAGGCTAAGGCACGACAACACAGGGCTAGGCAATGCAGGGCAAATCAAGGAAAGGGTAACGCAAGGCAAGGCACGGTTTGGGGAGGCAAGGCTAATGCACGACAACGCAAGGCTAGGCAATGCACGGAAGGCAAGCAAAGAGTAACGGAAGGCAAGGAAGGCAAGGGAAAGCAAGGCAAGGCAAGGGTAACGGAAGGAACGGCACGACAAGGGGAAACAAGGCTAAGGCACGGCTACGCACGGCTAGGCAATGCACGGCAAGGCAAGGAAAGGGCAACGCAAGGCAAGGCACGGTGAGGCAAGGCAAGGCTGATGCACGACAACGCACGGCTAGGCAATGCACGGCAAGGCAAGGAAAGGGTAACGCAAGGCAAGGCACGGTGAGGCGAGGCAAGGCTAAGGCACGACAACGCAAGGCTAGGCAATGCACGGAAGGCAAGCAAAGAGTAACGGAAGGCAAGGAAGGCAAGGGAAAGCAGGGGAAGGGAAGGGTAACGGAAGGAACGGCTCGGCAAGGGGAAACAAGGCTAAGGCACGGTAACGAAGGCCTAGGCAATGCACGGCAAGGCAAGGAAAGGGTAACGGAAGGCAAGGCACGGTCAGGCGAGGCAAGGGTAATGCACGAAAACGCAAGGCTACGCAGTGCACGGCTAGGCAAGGAAAGAGTAACGGAAGGAAAGGAAGGCAAGGCAAAGCAAGGCAAGGCAAGTGTAACAAAAGTCACGGCACGGCAAGGGGAAACAAGGCTAAGGCACGGCAACGCAAGACTAAGCAATGCACGGCCAGCCAAGGAAAGGGTAACGCAAGGCAAGGCACTGTCAGGCGAGGCAAGGCTAAGGCACGACAACGCAAGGCTAGGCAATGCACGGAAGGCAAGCAAAGAGTAACGGAAGGCAAGGAATGCAAGGCAAAGCAAGGCAAAGCAAGCAAGCCTATGGCAAGGTGAAACAAGGCTAAGGCACCACAACGCACGGCTAGACAATGCACGGCCAGCCAAGTAAAATGTAACGCAAGGCAAGGCACTCTGAGGCAAGGCAAGGCTAATGCACGACAGCGCAAGGCTAGGCAATGCACGGAAGGCAAGCAAAGAGTAACGGAAACCAAGGAAGGCAAGGGAAAGCAAGGCAAGGCAAGGGTAACGGAAGGAACGGCACGGCAAGGGGAAACAAGGCTAAGGCACGACAACGCAAGGCTAGGCAATGCACGACAATGCAAGGAATGCTTAAAGCAAAGGAAGGCACGGTCAGGCGAGATAAGGCTAAGGCACGACAACGCAAGGCTAGGCAATGCACGGAAGGCAAGCAAAGAGTAACGGAAGGTAAGGAAGACAAGGGAAAGCAAGGAAAGGCAAGTGTAACGGAAGGAACGGCACGGCAAGGGGAAACAAGGCTAAGGCACGACAACGCACGCTAGGCAATGCACGGCAAGGCAAGGAAAGGGTAACGCATGGGAAAGCACGGTCAGGCGAGGCAAGCCTAAGGCATGACAACGCAAGGCTAGGCAATGCACGGAAAGCAAGCAAAGAGTAACGGAACGCAAGGAAGGCAAGGGAAAGCAAGGGAAGGCAAGGGTAACGGGAGGAACGGCACGGCAAGGGGTAACAAGGCTAAGGCACGACAACGCAGGGCTAGGCAATGCACGTCAAGGCAAGGAAAGAGTAACGGAAGGAACGGAAGGCAAGGCAAAGCCAGGCAAGGCAAGTGTAACAAAAGGCACGCAACGGCAAGGGGAAACAAGGCTAAGGCACGACAACACACGGCTAGGAAATGCACGGCAAGGCAAGGAAAGGGTAACGCAAGGCAAGGCACGGTGAGGGTAGGCAAGGCTAATGCACGACAACGCAAGGCTAGGCAATGCACGACAATGCAAGTAAAGCTTAAAGCAAAGGAAGGCACGGTCAGAAGAGATAAGGCTAAGGCACGACAACGCAAGGCTAGGCAATGCAGGGAAGGCAAGCAAAGAATACAGGAAGGTAAGGAAGGCAAAGGAAAGCAAGGAAAGGCAATGGTAACGGAAGGAACGGCACGGCAAGGGGAAACAAGTCTAAGGCACGACAACGCACGCTAGGCAATGCACGGCAAGGGAAGGAAAGGTAACGCATGGGAAAGAACGGTCAGGGGAGGCAAGGCTAAGGCACGACAACGCAAGGCTTGGCAATGCACGGAAGGCAAGCAAGGAGTAAAGGAATGCAAGGAAGGAAAGGGAAAGCAAGGGAAGGCAAGGGTAACGGAGGGAACGGCACGCCAAGGGGTAACAAGCCTAAGGCACGACAACACACGGCTAGGAAATGCACGGTAAGGCAAGGAAAGGGTAACGCAAGGGAAGGCACGGTGAGGCTAGGCAAGGTTAATGCACGACAACGCAAGGCTAGGCAATGCACGACAATACAAGGAAAGCTTAAAGCAAAGGAAGGCACGGTCAGTCGAGATAAGGGTAAGGCACGACAACGCAAGGCTAGGCAATGCAAGGAAGGCAAGCAAAGAGTAACGGAAGGTAAGGAAGGCAAGGGAAAGCAAGGGAAGGCAAGGGTAACGGAAGGGAAGGCACGGCAAGGGGTAACAAGGCTAAGGCACGACAACGCAGGGCTAGGCAATGCACGGCAAGGCAAGCAAAGAGTAACGGAAGGAAAGGAAGGCAAGGCAAAGCCAGGCAAGGCAAGTGTAACAAAAGGCACGCAACGGCAAGGGGAAACAAGGCTAAGGCACGACAACACACGGCTAGGAAATGCACGGCAAGGCAAGGAAAGGATAACGCAAGGCAAGGCACGGTGAGGCTAGGCAAGGCTAATGCACGACAACGCAAGGCTAGGCAATGCACGACAATGCAAGTAAAGCTTAAAGCAAAGGAAGGCACGGTCAGGCGAGATAAGGCTAAGGCACGACAACGCAAGGCTAGGCAATGCAGGGAAGGCAAGCAAAGAGTAACGGAAGGTAAGGAAGGCAAGGGAAAGCAAGGAAAGGCAATGGTAACGGAAGGAACGGCACGGCAAGGGGAAACAAGTCTAAGGCACGACAACGCACGCTAGGCAATGCACGGCAAGGCAAGGAAAGGGTAACGCATGGGAAAGCACGGTCAGGGGAGGCAAGGCTAAGGCACGACAACGCAAGGCTTGGCAATGCACGGAAGGCAAGCAAAGAGTAACGGATGGTAAGGAAGGCAAGTGAAAGCAAAGAAAGGCAAGTGTAACGGAAGGAACGGCACGGCAAGGGGAAACAAGGCTAAGGCACGACAACGCACACTAGGCAATGCACGGCAAGGCAAGGAAAGGGGAACGCATGGGAAAGCACGGTCAGGCGAGGCAAGGCTAAGGAAAGCCAACGCAAGGCTAGGCAATGCACGGAAAGCAAGCAAGGAGTAACGGAATGCAAGGAAGGAAAGGGAAAGCAAGGGAAGGCAAGATTAACGAAAGGAACGGCACGGCAAGGTGTAACAAGGCTAAGGCACGACAACACACGGCTAGGAAATGCACGGCAAGGCAAGGAAAGGGTAACGCAAGGCAAGGCACGGTGAGGCTAGGCAAGGTTAATGCACGACAAGGCAAGGCTAGGCAATGCACGACAATGCAAGGAAAGCTTAAAGCAAAGGAAGGCACGGTCAGGCGAGATAAGGCTAAGGCACGACAACGCAAGGCTAGGCAATGCACGGAAGGCAAGCAAAGAGTAACGGAAGGAAAGGAAGGCAAGGGAAAGCAAGGAAAGGCAAGTGTAACGGAAGGAACGGCACGGCAAGGGGAAACAATGCTAAGGCACGACAACGCACGCTAGGCAATGCACGGCAAGGCAAGGAAAGGGTAACGCATGGGAAAGCACGGTCAGGCCAGGCAAGGCTAAGGCACGACAACCCAAGGCTAGGCAATGCACGGAAGGCAAGCAAAGAGAAACGGAGGTAAGGAACGAAAGGGAAAGCAAAGAAAGGCAAGTGTAACGGAAGGAACGGCACGGCAAGGGGAAACAAGGCTAAGACACGACAACGCACGGCTAGGCAATGCACGGCAAGTCAAGCAAAGGGTAACGCAAGGAAAGGCACGGTGAGGCTAGGCAAGGCTAATGCACGAAAACGCAAGGGTAGGCGATGCACGACAATGCAAGGAAAGCTTAAAGCAAAGGAAGGCAAGGTCAGGCGATATAAGGCTAAGGCACGACAACGCAAGGCTAGGAAATTCAGGGAAGGCAAGCAAAGAGTAACGGAAGGTAAGCAAGGCAAGGAAAAGGAAGGAAAGGCCAGGGTAACGGAAGGAACGGCACGGCAAGGGGAAACAAGTCTAAGGCACGACACCGAACGCTAGGCAATGAAGGGCAAGGCAAGGAAAGGGTAACGCATTTGAAAGCACGGTCAGGCGAGGCAACGCTAAGGCACGACAACGCAAGGCTAGGCAATGCACGGAAGGCAAGCAAAGAGTAACGGAAGGTAAGGAAGGCAAGGGAAAGGAAGGAAAGGCAAGTGTAACGGAAGGAACGGCACGGCAAGGGGAAACAAGGCTAAGGCACGACAACGAACGGCTAGGCAATGCACGGAAAGGCAAGGAAAGGGTAACGCATGGGAAAGCACTGTCAGGCGATGCAAGGCTAAGGCATGACAACGCAAGGCTAGGCAATGCACGGAAAGCAAGCAAAGAGTAACGGAACGCAAGGAAGCCAAGGGAAAGCAAGGGAAGGCAAGGGTAACGGAAGGAACGGCACGGCAAGGGGTAACAAGGCTAAGGCACGGCAACGCAGGGCTAGGCAATGCACGGCAAGGCAAGGAAAGGGTAACGCAGGGGAAGGCACGGTCAGGTGAGGCAAGGATAAGGCACGACAATGCAAGGCTAGGCAATGCACGGCAAGGCAAGGAAAGAGTAACGGAAGGAAAGGAAGGCAAGTCAAAGCCAGGAAAGGCAAGTGTAACAAAAGGCACGCCACGGCAAGGGGAAACAAGGGTAAGGCACGACAACGCACGGCTAGGCAATGCACGGCAAGGCAAGGAAAGGGTAACGCAAGGCAAGGCACGGTGAGGCTAGGCAAGGTTAATGCACGACAACGCAAGGCTAGGCAATGCACGACAATGCAAGGAAAGCTTAAAGCAAAGGAAGGCACGGTCAGGCGAGATAAGGCTAAGGCACGACAACGCAAGGCTAGGCAATGCAGGGAAGGGAAACAAAGAGTAACGGAAGGTAAGCAAGGCACGGAAAAGCAAGGAAAGGCAAGGGTAACGGAAGGAACTGCACGGCAAGGGGAAACAAGGCTAAGGCACGGCAACGCAGGCTGGGCAATGCACTGCAAGGCAAGGAAAGGGTAACGCATGGGAAAGCACGTTCAGGCGAGGCAAGGCTAAGGCACGACAACGCATGGCTTGGCAATGCACGGAAGGCAAGCAAAGAGTAACGGAAGGTAAGGAAGGCAAGGGAAAGCAAAGAAAGGCAAGTGTAACGGAAGGAACGGCACGGCAAGGGGAAACAAGGCTAAGGCACGACAACGCACGCTAGGCAATGCACGGCAAGGCAAGGAAAGGGTAACGCATGGGAAAGCACGGTCAGGCGAGGCAAGCCTAAGGCATGACAACGCAAGGCTAGGCAATGCACGGAAAGCAAGCAAAGAGTAACGGAATGCAAGGAAGGCAAGGGAAAGCAAGGGAAGGCAAGGCTAACGGAAGGAACGGCACGGCAAGGGGTAACAAGGCTAAGGCACGACAACGCAAGGCTAGTCAATGCACGGCAAGGCAAGGAAAGGGTAACGCAGGGGAAGGCACGGTCAGGTGAGGCAAGGATAAGGCACGACAATGCAAGGCTAGGCAATGCACGGCAAGGCAAGGAAAGAGTAACGGAAGGAAAGGAAGGCAAGGCAAAGCCAGGCAAGGCAAGTGTAAGAAAAGGCACGCAACGGCAAGGGGAAACAAGGCTAAGGCACGACAACACACGGCTAGGAAATGCAAGGCAAGGAAAGTAAAGTGTAACGCAAGGCAAGGCACGGTGAGGCTAGGCAAGGCTAATGCACGACAACGCAAGGCTAGGCAATGCACGACAATGCAAGTAAAGCTTAAAGCAAAGGAAGGCACGGTTAGAAGAGATAAGGCTAAGGCACGACAACGCAAGGCTAGGCAATGCACGGAAGGCAAGAAAAGAGTAACGGAAGGTAAGGAAGGCAAAGGAAAGCAAGGAAAGGCAATGGTAACGGAAGGAACGGCACGACAAGGGGTAAGAAGGCTAAGGCACGACAACGCAGAGCTAGGCAATGCACGGCAAGGCAAGCAATGAGTAACGGAAGGAAAGGAAGGCAAGGCAAAGCCAGGCAAGGCAAGAGTAACAAAAGGCACGCAACGGCAAGGGGAAACAAGGCTAAGGCACGACAACACACGGCTAGGAAATGCACGGCAAGGCAAGGAAAGGGTAACGCAAGGCAAGGCACGGTGAGGCTAGGCAAGGCTAATGCACGACAACGCAAGGCTAGGCAATGCACGACAATGCAAGTAAAGCTTAAAGCAAAGGAAGGCACGGTCAGGCGAGATAAGGCTAAGGCACGACAACGCAAGGCTAGGCAATGCACGGAAGGCAAGCAAAGAGTAACGGAAGGTAAGGAAGACAAGGGAAAGCAAGGAAAGGCAAGTGTAACGGAAGGAACGGCACGGCAAGGGGAAACAAGGCTAAGGCACGACAACGCACGCTAGGCAATGCACGGCAAGGCAAGGAAAGGGTAACGCATGGGAAAGCACGGTCAGGCGAGGCAAGCCTAAGGCATGACAACGCAAGGCTAGGCAATGCACGGAAAGCAAGCAAAGAGTAACGGAACGCAAGGAAGGCAAGGGAAAGCAAGGGAAGGCAAGGGTAACGGGAGGAACGGCACGGCAAGGGGTAACAAGGCTAAGGCACGACAACGCAGGGCTAGGCAATGCACGTCAAGGCAAGGAAAGAGTAACGGAAGGAACGGAAGGCAAGGCAAAGCCAGGCAAGGCAAGTGTAACAAAAGGCACGCAACGGCAAGGGGAAACAAGGCTAAGGCACGACAACACACGGCTAGGAAATGCACGGCAAGGCAAGGAAAGGGTAACGCAAGGCAAGGCACGGTGAGGGTAGGCAAGGCTAATGCACGACAACGCAAGGCTAGGCAATGCACGACAATGCAAGTAAAGCTTAAAGCAAAGGAAGGCACGGTCAGAAGAGATAAGGCTAAGGCA
Organism: Macrotis lagotis; assembly: GCF_037893015.1. Classification (NCBI taxonomy): domain Eukaryota; kingdom Metazoa; phylum Chordata; class Mammalia; order Peramelemorphia; family Peramelidae; genus Macrotis; species Macrotis lagotis. Next base: position 105,337 of record NW_027422359.1, read on the forward strand.
CGACAACGCAAGGCTAGGCAATGCAGGGAAGGCAAGCAAAGAATACAGGAAGGTAAGGAAGGCAAAGGAAAGCAAGGAAAGGCAATGGTAACGGAAGGAACGGCACGGCAAGGGGAAACAAGTCTAAGGCACGACAACGCACGCTAGGCAATGCACGGCAAGGGAAGGAAAGGTAACGCATGGGAAAGAACGGTCAGGGGAGGCAAGGCTAAGGCACGACAACGCAAGGCTTGGCAATGCACGGAAGGCAAGCAAGGAGTAAAGGAATGCAAGGAAGGAAAGGGAAAGCAAGGGAAGGCAAGGGTAACGGAGGGAACGGCACGCCAAGGGGTAACAAGCCTAAGGCACGACAACACACGGCTAGGAAATGCACGGTAAGGCAAGGAAAGGGTAACGCAAGGGAAGGCACGGTGAGGCTAGGCAAGGTTAATGCACGACAACGCAAGGCTAGGCAATGCACGACAATACAAGGAAAGCTTAAAGCAAAGGAAGGCACGGTCAGTCGAGATAAGGGTAAGGCACGACAACGCAAGGCTAGGCAATGCACGGAAGGCAAGCAAAGAGTAACGGAAGGTAAGGAAGGCAAGGGAAAGCAAGGGAAGGCAAGGGTAACGGAAGGGACGGCACGGCAAGGGGTAACAAGGCTAAGGCACGACAACGCAGGGCTAGGCAATGCACGGCAAGGCAAGCAAAGAGTAACGGAAGGAAAGGAAGGCAAGGCAAAGCCAGGCAAGGCAAGTGTAACAAAAGGCACGCAACGGCAAGGGGAAACAAGGCTAAGGCACGACAACACACGGCTAGGAAATGCACGGCAAGGCAAGGAAAGGGTAACGCAAGGCAAGGCACGGTGAGGCTAGGTAAGGCTAATGCACGACAAGGCAAGGCTAGGCAATGCACGACAATGCAAGTAAAGCTTAAAGCAAAGGAAGGCACGGTCAGGCGAGATAAGGCTAAGGCACGACAACGCAAGGCTAGGCAATGCAGGGAAGGCAAGCAAAGAGTAACGGAAGGTAAGGAAGGCAAGGGAAAGCAAGGAAAGGCAATGGTAACGGAAGGAACGGCACGGCAAGGGGAAACAAGTCTAAGGCACGACAACGCACGCTAGGCAATGCACGGCAAGGCAAGGAAAGGGTAACGCATGGGAAAGCACGGTCAGGGGAGGCAAGGCTAAGGCACGACAACGCAAGGCTTGGCAATGCACGGAAGGCAAGCAAAGAGTAACGGATGGTAAGGAAGGCAAGGGAAAGCAAAGAAAGGCAAGTGTAACGGAAGGAACGGCACGGCAAGGGGAAACAAGGCTAAGGCACGACAACGCACACTAGGCAATGCACGGCAAGGCAAGGAAAGGGGAACGCATGGGAAAGCACGGTCAGGCGAGGCAAGGCTAAGGAAAGCCAACGCAAGGCTAGGCAATGCACGGAAAGCAAGCAAGGAGTAACGGAATGCAAGGAAGGAAAGGGAAAGCAAGGGAAGGCAAGATTAACGAAAGGAACGGCACGGCAAGGTGTAACAAGGCTAAGGCACGACAACACATGGCTAGGAAATGCACGGCAAGGCAAGGAAAGGGTAACGCAAGGCAAGGCACGGTGAGGCTAGGCAAGGTTAATGCACGACAAGGCAAGGCTAGGCAATGCACGACAATGCAAGGAAAGCTTAAAGCAAAGGAAGGCACGGTCAGGCGAGATAAGGCTAAGGCACGCCAACGCAAGGCTAGGCAATGCACGGAAGGCAAGCAAAGAGTAACGGAAGGAAAGGAAGGCAAGGGAAAGCAAGGAAAGGCAAGTGTAACGGAAGGAACGGCACGGCAAGGGGAAACAATGCTAAGGCACGACAACGCACGCTAGGCAATGCACGGCAAGGCAAGGAAAGGGTAACGCATGGGAAAGCACGGTCAGGCCAGGCAAGGCTAAGGCACGACAACCCAAGGCTAGGCAATGCACGGAAGGCAAGCAAAGAGAAACGGAAGGTAAGGAACGAAAGGGAAAGCAAAGAAAGGCAAGTGTAACGGAAGGAACGGCACGGCAAGGGGAAACAAGGCTAAGGCACGACAACGCACGGCTAGGCAATGCACGGCAAGTCAAGCAAAGGGTAACGCAAGGAAAGGCACGGTGAGGCTAGGCAAGGCTAATGCACGAAAACGCAAGGGTAGGCGATGCACGACAATGCAAGGAAAGCTTAAAGCAAAGGAAGGCAAGGTCAGGCGATATAAGGCTAAGGCACGACAACGCAAGGCTAGGAAATTCAGGGAAGGCAAGCAAAGAGTAACGGAAGGTAAGCAAGGCAAGGAAAAGGAAGGAAAGGCCAGGGTAACGGAAGGAACGGCACGGCAAGGGGAAACAAGTCTAAGGCACGACACCGAACGCTAGGCAATGAACGGCAAGGCAAGGAAAGGGTAACGCATTTGAAAGCACGGTCAGGCGAGGCAACGCTAAGGCACGACAACGCAAGGCTAGGCAATGCACGGAAGGCAAGCAAAGAGTAACGGAAGGTAAGGAAGGCAAGGGAAAGGAAGGAAAGGCAAGTGTAACGGAAGGAACGGCACGGCAAGGGGAAACAAGGCTAAGGCACGACAACGCACGGCTAGGCAATGCACGGAAAGGCAAGGAAAGGGTAACGCATGGGAAAGCACGGTCAGGCGATGCAAGGCTAAGGCATGACAACGCAAGGCTAGGCAATGCACGGAAAGCAAGCAAAGAGTAACGGAACGCAAGGAAGCCAAGGGAAAGCAAGGGAAGGCAAGGGTAACGGAAGGAACGGCACGGCAAGGGGTAAGAAGGCTAAGGCACGGAAACGCAGGGCTAGGCAATGCACGGCAAGGCAAGGAAAGGGTAACGCAGGGGAAGGCACGGTCAGGTGAGGCAAGGATAAGGCACGACAATGCAAGGCTAGGCAATGCACGGCAAGGCAAGGAAAGAGTAACGGAAGGAAAGGAAGGCAAGTCAAAGCCAGGAAAGGCAAGTGTAACAAAAGGCACGCCACGGCAAGGGGAAACAAGGCTAAGGCACGACAACGCACGGCTAGGCAATGCACGGCAAGGCAAGGAAAGGGTAACGCAAGGCAAGGCACGGTGAGGCTAGGCAAGGTTAATGCACGACAACGCAAGGCTAGGCAATGCACGACAATGCAAGGAAAGCTTAAAGCAAAGGAAGGCACGGTCAGGCGAGATAAGGCTAAGGCACGACAACGCAAGGCTAGGCAATGCAGGGAAGGGAAGCAAAGAGTAACGGAAGGTAAGCAAGGCACGGAAAAGCAAGGAAAGGCAAGGGTAACGGAAGGAACTGCACGGCAAGGGGAAACAAGGCTAAGGCACGGCAACGCAGGCTGGGCAATGCACGGCAAGGCAAGGAAAGGGTAACGCATGGGAAAGCACGTTCAGGCGAGGCAAGGCTAAGGCACGACAACGCATGGCTTGGCAATGCACGGAAGGCAAGCAAAGAGTAACGGAAGGTAAGGAAGGCAAGGGAAAGCAAAGAAAGGCAAGTGTAACGGAAGGAACGGCACGGCAAGGGGAAACAAGGCTAAGGCACGACAACGCACGCTAGGCAATGCACGGCAAGGCAAGGAAAGGGTAACGCATGGGAAAGCACGGTCAGGCCAGGCAAGGCTAAGGCACGACAACCCAAGGCTAGGCAATGCACGGAAGGCAAGCAAAGAGAAACGGAAGGTAAGGAACGAAAGGGAAAGCAAAGAAAGGCAAGTGTAACGGAAGGAACGGCACGGCAAGGGGAAACAAGGCTAAGACACGACAACGCACGGCTAGGCAATGCACGGCAAGTCAAGCAAAGGGTAACGCAAGGAAAGGCACGGTGAGGCTAGGCAAGGCTAATGCACGAAAACGCAAGGGTAGGCGATGCACGACAATGCAAGGAAAGCTTAAAGCAAAGGAAGGCAAGGTCAGGCGATATAAGGCTATGGCACGACAACGCAAGGCTAGGATATTCAGGGAAGGCAAGCAAAGAGTAACGGAAGGTAAGCAAGGCAAGGAAAAGGAAGGAAAGGCCAGGGTAACGGAAGGAACGGCACGGCAAGGGGAAACAAGTCTAAGGCACGACACCGAACGCTAGGCAATGAAGGGCAAGGCAAGGAAAGGGTAACGCATTTGAAAGCACGGTCAGGCGAGGCAACGCTAAGGCACGACAACGCAAGGCTAGGCAATGCACGGAAGGCAAGCAAAGAGTAACGGAAGGTAAGGAAGGCAAGGGAAAGGAAGGAAAGGCAAGTGTAACGGAAGGAACGGCACGGCAAGGGGAAACAAGGCTAAGGCACGACAACGCACGGCTAGGCAATGCACGGAAAGGCAAGGAAAGGGTAACGCATGGGAAAGCACTGTCAGGCGATGCAAGGCTAAGGCATGACAACGCAAGGCTAGGCAATGCACGGAAAGCAAGCAAAGAGTAACGGAACGCAAGGAAGCCAAGGGAAAGCAAGGGAAGGCAAGGGTAACGGAAGGAACGGCACGGCAAGGGGTAAGAAGGCTAAGGCACGGCAACGCAGGGCTAGGCAATGCACGGCAAGGCAAGGAAAGGGTAACGCAGGGGAAGGCACGGTCAGGTGAGGCAAGGATAAGGCACGACAATGCAAGGCTAGGCAATGCACGGCAAGGCAAGGAAAGAGTAACGGAAGGAAAGGAAGGCAAGTCAAAGCCAGGAAAGGCAAGTGTAACAAAAGGCACGCCACGGCAAGGGGAAACAAGGCTAAGGCACGACAACGCACGGCTAGGCAATGCACGGCAAGGCAAGGAAAGGGTAACGCAAGGCAAGGCACGGTGAGGCTAGGCAAGGTTAATGCACGACAACGCAAGGCTAGGCAATGCACGACAATGCAAGGAAAGCTTAAAGCAAAGGAAGGCACGGTCAGGCGAGATAAGGCTAAGGCACGACAACGCAAGGCTAGGCAATGCAGGGAAGGGAAGCAAAGAGTAACGGAAGGTAAGCAAGGCACGGAAAAGCAAGGAAAGGCAAGGGTAACGGAAGGAACTGCACGGCAAGGGGAAACAAGGCTAAGGCACGGCAACGCAGGCTGGGCAATGCACGGCAAGGCAAGGAAAGGGTAACGCATGGGAAAGCACGTTCAGGCGAGGCAAGGCTAAGGCACGACAACGCATGGCTAGGCAATGCACGGAAGGCAAGCAAAGAGTAACGGAAGGTAAGGAAGGCAAGGGAAAGCAAAGAAAGGCAAGTGTAACGGAAGGAACGGCACGGCAAGGGGAAACAAGGCTAAGGCACGACAACGCACGCTAGGCAATGCACGGCAAGGCAAGGAAAGGGTAACGCATGGGAAAGCACGGTCAGGCGAGGCAAGCCTAAGGCATGACAACGCAAGGCTAGGCAATGCACGGAAAGCAAGCAAAGAGTAACGGAACGCAAGGAAGGCAAGGGAAAGCAAGGGAAGGCAAGGCTAACGGAAGGAACGGCACGGCAAGGGGTAACAAGGCTAAGGCACGACAACGCAAGGCTAGTCAATGCACGGCAAGGCAAGGAAAGGGTAACGCAGGGGAAGGCACGGTCAGGTGAGGCAAGGATAAGGCACGACAATGCAAGGCTAGGCAATGCACGGCAAGGCAAGGAAAGAGTAACGGAAGGAAAGGAAGGCAAGGCAAAGCCAGGCAAGGCAAGTGTAAGAAAAGGCACGCAACGGCAAGGGGAAACAAGGCTAAGGCACGACAACACACGGCTAGGAAATGCAAGGCAAGGAAAGTAAAGGGTAACGCAAGGCAAGGCACGGTGAGGCTAGGCAAGGCTAATGCACGACAACGCAAGGCTAGGCAATGCACGACAATGCAAGTAAAGCTTAAAGCAAAGGAAGGCACGGTTACAAGAGATAAGGCTAAGGCACGACAACGCAAGGCTAGGCAATGCACGGAAGGCAAGAAAAGAGTAACGGAAGGTAAGGAAGGTAAAGGAAAGCAAGGAAAGGCAATGGTAACGGAAGGAACGGCACGACAAGGGGTAAGAAGGCTAAGGCACGAAAACGCAGAGCTAGGCAATGCACGGCAAGGCAAGCAATGAGTAACGGAAGGAAAGGAAGGCAAGGCAAAGCCAGGCAAGGCAAGAGTAACAAAAGGCACGCAACGGCAAGGGGAAACAAGGCTAAGGCACGACAACACACGGCTAGGAAATGCACGGCAAGGCAAGGAAAGGGTAACGCAAGGCAAGGCACGGTGAGGCTAGGCAAGGCTAATGCACGACAACGCAAGGCTAGGCAATGCACGACAATGCAAGTAAAGCTTAAAGCAAAGGAAAGCACGGTCAGGCGAGATAAGGCTAAGGCACGACAACGCAAGGCTAGGCAATGCAGGGAAGGCAAGCAAAGAGTAACGGAAGGTAAGGAAGGCAAGGGAAAGCAAGGAAAGGCAATGGTAACGGAAGGAACGGCACGGCAAGGGGAAACAAGTCTAATGCACGACAACGCACGCTAGGCAATGCACGGCAAGGCAAGGAAAGCACAACGCATGGGAAAGCACGGTCAGGCGAGGCAAGGCTAAGGCACGACAACCCAAGGCTAGGCAATGCACGGAAGGCAAGCAAAGAGAAACGGAAGGTAAGGAAGGAAAGGGAAAGCAAAGAAAGGCAAGTGTAACCGAAGGAACGGCACGGCAAGGGGAAACAAGGCTAAGGCACGACAACGCACGGCTAGGCAATGCACGGCAAGGCAAGCAAAGGGTAACGCAAGGAAAGGCACGGTGAGGCTAGGCAAGGCTAATGCACGAAAACGCAAGGCTAGGCGATGCACGACAATGCAAGGAAAGCTTAAAGCAAAGGAAGGCAAGGTCAGGCGAGATAAGGCTAAGGCACGACAACGCAAGGCTAGGAAATTCAGGGAAGGCAAGCAAAGAGTAACGGAAGGTAAGCAAGGCAAGGAAAAGGAAGGAAAGGCCAGGGTAACGGAAGGAACGGCACGGCAAGGGGAAACAAGTCTAAGGCACGAAACCGAACGCTAGGCAATGAAGGGCAAGGCAAGGAAAGCGTAACGCATTTGAAAGCACGGTCAGGCGAGGCAACGCTAAGGCACGACAACGCAAGGCTAGGCAATGCACGGAAGGCAAGCAAAGAGTAACGGAAGGTAAGGAAGGCAAGGGAAAGGAAGGAAAGGCAAGTGTAACGGAAGGAACGGCACGGCAAGGGGAAACAAGGCTAAGGCACGACAACGCACGCTAGGCAATGCACGGCAAGGCAAGGAAAGGGTAACGCATGGGAAAGCACGGTCAGGCGAGGCAAGCCTAAGGCATGACAACGCAAGGCTAAGCAATGCACGGAAAGCAAGCAAAGAGTAACGGAACGCAAGGAAGGCAAGGGAAAGCAAGGGAAGGCAAGGGTAACGGAAGGAACGGCACGGCAAGGGGTAACAAGGCTAAGGCACGGCAAAGCAGGGCTAGGCAATGCACGGCAAGGCAAGGAAAGGGTAACGCAGGGGAAGGCACGGTAAGGTGAGGCAAGGATAAGGCACGACAATGCAAGCCTAGGCAATGCACGGCAAGGCAAGGAAAGAGTAACGGAAGGAAAGGAAGGCAAGTCAAAGCCAGGAGAGGCAAGTGTAACAAAAGGCATGCCACGGCAAGGGGAAACAAGGCTAAGGCACGACAACGCACGGCTAGGCAATGCACGGCAAGGCAAGGAAAGGGTAACGCAAGGCAAGGTACGGTGAGGCTGGGCAAGGCTAATTCACGACAACGCAAGGCTACGCAATGCACGACAATGCAAGGAAAGCTTAAAGCAAAGGAAGGCACAGTCAGGCGAGATAAGGCTAAGGCACGACAACGCAAGGCTTGGCAATGCACGGAAGGCAAGCAAGGAGTAACGGAATGCAAGGAAGGAAAGGGAAAGCAAGGGAAGGCAAGGGTAACGGAGGGAACGGCACGCCAAGGGGTAACAAGCCTAAGGCACGACAACACACGGCTAGGAAATGCACGGTAAGGCAAGGAAAGGGTAACGCAAGGGAAGGCACGGTGAGGCTAGGCAAGGTTAATGCACGACAACGCAAGGCTAGGCAATGCACGACAATACAAGGAAAGCTTAAAGCAAAGGAAGGCACGGTCAGTCGAGATAAGGGTAAGGCACGACAACGCAAGGCTAGGCAATGCACGGAAGGCAAGCAAAGAGTAACGGAAGGTAAGGAAGGCAAGGGAAAGCAAGGGAAGTCAAGGGTAACGGAAGGGACGGCACGGCAAGGGGTAACATGGCTAAGGCACGACAACGCAGGGCTAGGCAATGCACGGCAAGGCAAGCAAAGAGTAACGGAAGGAAAGGAAGGCAAGGCAAAGCCAGGCAAGGCAAGTGTAACAAAAGGCACGCAACGGCAAGGGGAAACAAGGCTAAGGCACGACAACACACGGCTAGGAAATGCACGGCAAGGCAAGGAAAGGGTAAAGCAAGGCAAGGCACGGTGAGGCTAGGCAAGGCTAATGCACGACAACGCAAGGCTAGGCAATGCACGACAATGCAAGTAAAGCTTAAAGCAAAGGAAGGCACGGTCAGGCGAGATAAGGCTAAGGCACGACAACGCAAGGCGAGGCAATGCAGGGAAGGCAAGCAAAGAGTAACGGAAGGTAAGGAAGGCAAGGGAAAGCAAGGAAAGGCAATGGTAACGGAAGGAACGGCACGGCAAGGGGAAACAAGTCTAAGGCACGACAACGCACGCTAGGCAATGCACGGCAAGGCAAGGAAAGGGTAACGCATGGGAAAGCACGGTCAGGGGAGGCAAGGCTAAGGCACGACAACGCAAGGCTTGGCAATGCACGGAAGGCAAGCAAAGAGTAACGGATGGTAAGGAAGGCAAGGGAAAGCAAAGAAAGGCAAGTGTAACGGAAGGAACGGCACGGCAAGGGGAAACAAGGCTAAGGCACGACAACGCACACTAGGCAATGCACGGCAAGGCAAGGAAAGGGGAACGCATGGGAAAGCACGCTCAGGCGAAGCAAGGCTAAGGCATGACAACGCAAGGCTAGGCAATGCACGGAAAGCAAGCAAAGAGTAACGGAACGCAAGGAAGGCAAGGGAAAGCAAGGGAATGCAAGGGTAACGGAAGGAACGGCACGGCAAGGGGTAAGAAGGCTAAGGCACGACAACGCAGGGCTAGGCAATGCACGGCAAGGCAAGGAAAGGGTAACGCATGGGAAGGCACGGTCAGGTGAGGCAAGGATAAGGCACGACAATGCAAGGCTAGGCAATGCACGGCAAGGCAAGGAAAGAGTAACGGAAGGAAAGGAAGGCAAGGCAAAGCCAGGCAAGGCAAGTGTAACAAAAGGCACGCCACGGCAAGGGGAATCAAGGCTAAGGCACGACAACGCACGGCTAGGCAATGCACGGCAAGGCAAGGAAAGGGTAACGCAAGGCAAGGCACGGTGAGGCTAGGCAAGGCTAATGCACGACAACGCAAGGCTAGGCAATGCACGGCAAGGGAAGGAAAGGGTAACGCATGGGAAAGCACGGTCGGGCGAGGCAAGGCTAAGGAAAGCCAACGCAAGGCTAGGCAATGCACGGAAAGCAAGCAAAGAGTAACGGAACGCAAGGAAGGCAAGGGAAAGCAAGGGAAGGCAAGGGTAACGGAAGGAACGGCACGGCAATGGGTAACAAGGCTAAGGCACGACAACGCAGGGCTAGGCAATGCACGGCAAGGCAAGGAAAGGGTAACGCAGGGGAAGGCACGGTCAGGTGAGGCAAGGATAAGGCACGACAATGCAAGGCTAGGCAATGCACGACAACGCAAGGTTAGGCAATGCAGGGAAGGCAAGAAAAGAGTAACGGAAGGTAAGGAAGGCAAAGGAAAGCAAGGAAAGGCAATGGTAACGGAAGGAACGGCACGGCAAGGGGAAACAAGTCTAAGGCACGACAACGCACGCTAGGCAATGCACGGCAAGGGAAGGAAAGGGTAACGCATGGGAAAGAACGGTCAGGGGAGGGAAGCCTAAGGCATGAAAACGCAAGGCTAGGCAATGCACGGAAAGCAAGCAAAGAGTAACGGAACGCAAGGAAGGGAAGGGAAAGCAAGGGAAGGCAAGTGTAACGGAAGGAACGGCACGGCAAGGGGTAAGAAGGCTAAGGCACGAGAACGCAGGGCTAGGCAATGCACGGCAAGGCAAGGAAAGAGTAACGGAAGGAACGGAAGGCAAGGCAAAGCCAGGCACGGCAAGTGTAACAAAAGGCACGCAACGGCAATGGGAAACAAGGCTAAGGCACGACAACACACGGCTAGGAAATGCACGGCAAGGCAAGGAAAGGGTAACGCAAGGCAAGGCACGGTGAGGCTAGCAAGGCTAATGCACGACAACGCAAGGCTAGGCAATGCACGACAATGCAAGTAAAGCTTAAAGCAAAGGAAGGCACGGTCAGAAGAGATAAGGCTAAGGCACGACAACGCAAGGCTAGGCAATGCAGGGAAGGCAAGCAAAGAGTAACGGAAGGTAAGGAAGGCAAAGGAAAGCAAGGAAAGGCAATGGTAACGGAAGGAACGGCACGGTAAGGGGAAACAAGTCTAAGGCACGACAACGCACGCTAGGCAATGCACGGCAAGGGAAGGAAAGGGTAACGCATGGGAAAGCACGGTCAGGGGAGGCAAGGCTAAGGCACGACAACGCAAGGCTTGGCAATGCACGGAAGGCAAGCAAAGAGTAACGGAAGTAAGGAAGGCAAGGGAAAGCAAAGAAAGGCAAGTGTAACGGAAGGAACGGCACGGCAAGGGGAAACAAGGCTAAGGCACGACAACGCACGGCTAGGCAATGCACGGCAAGGCAAGCAAAGGGTAACGCAAGGCAAGGCACGGTGAGGCTAGTCAAGGCTAATGCACGAAAACGCAAGGCTAGGCAATGCACGACAATGCAAGGAAAGCTTAAAGCAAAGGAAGGCAAGGTCAGGCGAGATAAGGCAAAGGCACGACAACGCAAGGCTAGGCAATTCAGGGAAGGCAAGCAAAGAGTAACGGAAGGTAAGCAAGGCAAGGAAAAGCAAGGAAAGGCAAGGGTAACGGAAGGAACGGCACGGCAAGGGGGAACAAGTCTCAGGCACTACACCGAACGCTAGGCAATGAACGGCAAGGCAAGGAAAGGGTAACGCATGGGAAAGAACGGTCAGGGGAGGCAAGGCTAAGGCACGACAACGCAAGGCTTGGCAATGCACGGAAGGCAAGCAAAGAGTAACGGATGGTAAGGAAGGCAAGGGAAAGCAAAGAAAGGCAAGTGTAACGGAAGGAACGGCACGGCAAGGGGAAACAAGGCTAAGGCACGACAACGCACACTAGGCAATGCACGGCAAGGCAAGGAAAGGGGAACGCATGGGAAAGCACGCTCAGGCGAAGCAAGGCTAAGGCATGACAACGCAAGGCTAGGCAATGCACGGAAAGCAAGCAAAGAGTAACGGAACGCAAGGAAGGCAAGGGAAAGCAAGGGAAGGCAAGGGTAACGGAAGGAACGGCACGGCAAGGGGTAAGAAGGCTAAGGCACGACAACGCAGGGCTAGGCAATGCACGGCAAGGCAAGGAAAGGGTAACGCAGGGGAAGGCACGGTCAGGTGAGGCAAGGATAAGGCACGACAATGCAAGGCTAGGCAATGCACGGCAAGGCAAGGAAAGAGTAACGGAAGGAAAGGAAGGCAAGGCAAAGCCAGGCAAGGCAAGTGTAACAAAAGGCACGCCACGGCAAGGGGAATCAAGGCTAAGGCACGACAACGCACGGCTAGGCAATGCACGGCAAGGCAAGGAAAGGGTAACGCAAGGCAAGGCACGGTGAGGCTAGGCAAGGCTAATGCACGACAACGCAAGGCTAGGCAATGCACGGCAAGGGAAGGAAAGGGTAACGCATGGGAAAGCACGGTCAGGCGAGGCAAGGCTAAGGAAAGCCAACGCAAGGCTAGGCAATGCACGGAAAGCAAGCAAAGAGTAACGGAACGCAAGGAAGGCAAGGGAAAGCAAGGGAAGGCAAGGGTAACGGAAGGAACGGCACGGCAATGGGTAACAAGGCTAAGGCACGACAACGCAGGGCTAGGCAATGCACGGCAAGGCAAGGAAAGGGTAACGCAGGGGAAGGCACGGTCAGGTGAGGCAAGGATAAGGCACGACAATGCAAGGCTAGGCAATGCACGACAACGCAAGGTTAGGCAATGCAGGGAAGGCAAGAAAAGAGTAACGGAAGGTAAGGAAGGCAAAGGAAAGCAAGGAAAGGCAATGGTAATGGAAGGAACGGCACGGCAAGGGGAAACAAGTCTAAGGCACGACAACGCACGCTAGGCAATGCACGGCAAGGGAAGGAAAGGGTAACGCATGGGAAAGAACGGTCAGGGGAGGCAAGCCTAAGGCATGAAAACGCAAGGCTAGGCAATGCACGGAAAGCAAGCAAAGAGTAACGGAACGCAAGGAAGGGAAGGGAAAGCAAGGGAAGGCAAGTGTAACGGAAGGAACGGCACGGCAAGGGGTAAGAAGGCTAAGGCACGAGAACGCAGGGCTAGGCAATGCACGGCAAGGCAAGGAAAGAGTAACGGAAGGAACGGAAGGCAAGGCAAAGCCAGGCACGGCAAGTGTAACAAAAGGCACGCAACGGCAAGGGGAAACAAGGCTAAGGCACGACAACACACGGCTAGGAAATGCACGGCAAGGCAAGGAAAGGGTAACGCAAGACAAGGCACGGTGAGGCTAGCAAGGCTAATGCACGACAACGCAAGGCTAGGCAATGCACGACAATGCAAGTAAAGCTTAAAGCAAAGGAAGGCACGGTCAGAAGAGATAAGGCTAAGGCACGACAACGCAAGGCTAGGCAATGCAGGGAAGGCAAGCAAAGAGTAACGGAAGGTAAGGAAGGCAAAGGAAAGCAAGGAAAGGCAATGGTAACGGAAGGAACGGCACGGTAAGGGGAAACAAGTCTAAGGCACGACAACGCACGCTAGGCAATGCACGGCAAGGGAAGGAAAGGGTAACGCAGGGGAAGGCACGGTCAGGGGAGGCAAGGCTAAGGCACGACAACGCAAGGCTTGGCAATGCACGGAAGGCAAGCAAAGAGTAACGGAAGTAAGGAAGGCAAGGGAAAGCAAAGAAAGGCAAGTGTAACGGAAGGAACGGCACGGCAAGGGGAAACAAGGCTAAGGCACGACAACGCACGGCTAGGCAATGCACGGCAAGGCAAGCAAAGGGTAACGCAAGGCAAGGCACGGTGAGGCTAGTCAAGGCTAATGCACGAAAACGCAAGGCTAGGCAATGCACGACAATGCAAGGAAAGCTTAAAGCAAAGGAAGGCAAGGTCAGGCGAGATAAGGCAAAGGCACGACAACGCAAGGCTAGGCAATTCAGGGAAGGCAAGCAAAGAGTAACGGAAGGTAAGCAAGGCAAGGAAAAGCAAGGAAAGGCAAGGGTAACGGAAGGAACGGCACGGCAAGGGGGAACAAGTCTCAGGCACTACACCGAACGCTAGGCAATGAACGGCAAGGCAAGGAAAGGGTAACGCATGGGAAAGCACGGTCAGGCGAGGCAAGGCTAAGGCACGACAACGCAAGGCTAGGCAATGCACGGAAGGCAAGCAAAGAGTAACGGAAGGTAAGGAAGGCAAGGGAAAGCAAGGAAAGGCAAGTGTAACGGAAGGAACGGCACGGCAAGGGGAAACAAGGCTAAGGCACGACAACGCACGCTAGGCAATGCACGGCAAGGGAAGGAAAGGGTAACGCATGGGAAAGAACGGTCAGGGGAGGCAAGGCTAAGGCACGACAACGCAAGGCTTGGCAATGCACGGAAGGCAAGCAAAGAGTAACGGAAGTAAGGAAGGCAAGGGAAAGCAAAGAAAGGCAAGTGTAACGGAAGGAACGGCACGGCAAGGGGAAACAAGGCTAAGGCACGACAACGCACGGCTAGGCAATGCACGGCAAGGCAAGCAAAGGGTAACGCAAGGCAAGGCACGGTGAGGGTAGACAAGGCTAATGCACGAAAACGCAAGGCTAGGCAATGCACGACAATGCAAGGAAAGCTTAAATCAAAGGAAGGCAAGGTCAGGCGAGATAAGGCAAAGGCACGACAACGCAAGGCTAGGCAATTCAGGGAAGGCAAGCAAAGAGTAACGGAAGGTAAGCAAGGCAAGGAAAAGCAAGGAAAGGCCAGGGTAACGGAAGGAACGGCACGGCAAGGGGGAACAAGTCTCAGGGACGACATCGAACGCTAGGCAATGAACGGCAAGGCAAGGAAAGGGTAACGTATGGGAAAGCACGGTCAGGCGAGGCAAGGCTAAGGCACGACAACGCAAGGCTAGGCAATGCACGGAAGGCAAGCAAAGAGTAACGGAAGTTAAGGAAGGCAAGGGAAAGCAAGGAAAGGCAAGTGTAACGGAAGGAACGGCACGGCAAGAGGAAACAAGGCTAAGGCACGACAACGCACGCTAGGCAATGCACGGCAAGGCAAGGAAAGGGTAACGCATGGGAAAGCACGCTCAGGCGAAGCAAGGCTAAGGCATGACAACGCAAGGCTAGGCAATGCACGGAAAGCAAGCAAAGAGTAACGGAACGCAAGGAAGGCAAGGGAAAGCAAGGGAAGGCAAGGGTAACGGAAGGAACGGCACGGCAAGGGGTAAGAAGGCTAAGGCACGACAACGCAGGGCTAGGCAATGCACGGCAAGGCAAGGAAAGGGTAACGCAGGGGAAGGCACGGTCAGGTGAGGCAAGGATAAGGCACGACAATGCAAGGCTAGGCAATGCACGGCAAGGCAAGGAAAGAGTAACGGAAGGAAAGGAAGGCAAGGCAAAGCCAGGCAAGGCAAGTGTAACAAAAGGCACGCCACGGCAAGGGGAATCAAGGCTAAGGCACGACAACGCACGGCTAGGCAATGCACGGCAAGGCAAGGAAAGGGTAACGCAAGGCAAGGCACGGTGAGACTATGCAAGGCTAATGCACGACAACGCAAGGCTAGGCAATGCACGGCAAGGGAAGGAAAGGGTAACGCATGGGAAAGAACGGTCAGGGGAGGCAAGGCTAAGGCACGACAACGCAAGGCTTGGCAATGCACGGAAGGCAAGCAAAGAGTAACGGAAGTAAAGAAGGCAAGGGAAAGCAAAGAAAGGCAAGTGTAACGGAAGGAACGGCACGGCAAGGGGAAACAAGGCTAAGGCACGACAACGCACGCTAGGCAATGCACGGCAAGGCAAGGAAAGGGTAACGCATGGGAAAGCACGGTCAGGCGAGGCAAGGCTAAGGAAAGCCAACGCAAGGCTAGGCAATGCACGGTAAGCAAGCAAGGAGTAACGGAATGCAAGGAAGGAAAGGGAAAGCAAGGGAAGGCAAGGGTAACGGAAGGAACGGCACGGCAAGGGGTAACAAGGCTAAGGTACGACAACACACGGCTAGGAAATGCACGGCAAGGGAAGGAAAGGGTAACGCAAGGGAAGGCACGGTGAGGCTAGGCAAGGTTAATGCACGACAACGCAAGGCTAGGCAATGCACGACAATGCAAGTAAAGCTTAAAGCAAAGGAAGGCACGGTCAGGCGAGATAAGGCTAAGGCACGACAACGCGAGGCTAGGCAATGCAGGGAAGGCAAGCAAAGAGTAACGGAAGGTAAGGAAGGCAAGGGAAAGCAAGGAAAGGCAATGGTAAAGGAAGGAACGGCACGGCAAGGGGAAACAAGTCTAAGGCACGACAACGCACGCTAGGCAATGCACGGCAAGGGAAGGAAAGGGTAACGCATGGGAAAGCACGGTCAGGGGAGGCAAGGCTAAGGCACGACAACGCAAGGCTTGGCAATGCACGGAAGGCAAGCAAAGAGTAACGGAAGGTAAGGAAGGCAAGGGAAAGCAAGGAAAGGCAATGGTAAAGGAAGGAACGGCACGGCAAGGGGAAACAAGGCTAAGGCACGACAACGCACGCTAGGCAATGCACGGCAAGGCAAGGAACGGGTAACGCATGGGAAAGCACGGTCAGGCGAGGCAAGGCTAAGGAAAGCCAACGCAAGGCTAGGCAATGCACGGAAAGCAAGCAAGGAGTCACGGAATGCAAGGAAGGAAAGGGAAAGCAAGGGAAGGCAAGGGTAACGAAAGGAACGGCACGGCAAGGGGTAACAATGCTAAGGCACGATAACACACGGCTAGGAAATGCACGGCAAGGCAAGGAAAGGGTAACGCAAGGCAAGGCACGGTGAGGCTAGGCAAGGTTAATGCACGACAACGCAAGGCTAGGCAATGCACGACAATGCAAGGAAAGCTTAAAGCAAAGGAAGGCACGGTCAGGCGAGATAAGGCTAAGGCACGACAACGCAAGGCTAGGCAATGCACGGAAGGCAAGCAAAGAGTAACGGAAGGTAAGGAAGGCAAGGGAAAGCAAGGAAAGGCAAGTGTAACGGAAGGAACGGCACGGCAAGGGGAAACAATGCTAAGGCACGACAACGCACGCTAGGCAATGCACGGCAAGGCAAGGAAAGGGTAACGCATGGGAAATCACGGTCAGGCGAGGCAAGGCTAAGGCACGACAACCCAAGGCTAGGCAATGCACGGAAGGCAAGCAAAGAGAAACGGAAGGTAAGGAAGGAAAGGGAAAGCAAAGAAAGGCAAGTGTAACCGAAGGAACGGCACGGCAAGGGGAAACAAGGATAAGGCACGACAACGCACGGCTAGGCAATGCACGGCAAGGCAAGCAAAGGGTAACGCAAGGAAAGGCACGGTGAGGCTAGGCAAGGCTAATGCACGAAAACGCAAGGCTAGGCGATGCACGACAATGCAAGGAAAGCTTAAAGCAAAGGAAGGCAAGGTCAGGCGAGATAAGGCTAAGGCACGACAACGCAAGGCTAGGCAATTCAGGGAAGGCAAGCAAAGAGTAACGGAAGGTAAGCAAGGCAAGGAAAAGGAAGGAAAGGCCAGGGTAACGGAAGGAACGGCACGGCAAGGGGAAACAAGTCTAAGGCACGACACCGATCGCTAGGCAATGAAGGGCAAGGCAAGGAAAGGGTAACGCATTTGAAAGCACGGTCAGGCGAGGCAACGCTAAGGCACGACAACGCAAGGCTAGGCAATGCACGGAAGGCAAGCAAAGAGTAACGGAAGGTAAGGAAGGCAAGGGAAAGGAAGGAAAGGCAAGTGTAACGGAAGGAACGGCACGGCAAGGGGAAACAAGGCTAAGGCACGACAACGCACGCTAGGCAATGCACGGCAAGGCAAGGAAAGGGTAACGCATGGGAAAGCACGGTCAGGCGAGGCAAGCCTAAGGCATGACAAAGCAAGGCTAAGCAATGCACGGAAAGCAAGCAAAGAGTAACGGAACGCAAGGAAGGCAAGGGAAAGCAAGGGAAGGCAAGGGTAACGGAAGGAACGGCACGGCAAGGGGTAACAAGGCTAAGGCACGACAACGCAGGGCTAGGCAATGCACGGCAAGGCAAGGAAAGGGTAACGCAGGGGAAGGCACGGTCAGGTGAGGCAAGGATAAGGCACGACAATGCAAGGCTAGGCAATGCACGACAACGCAAGGCTAGGCAATGCAGGGAAGGCAAGAAAAGAGTAACGGAAGGTAAGGAAGGGAAAGGAAAGCAAGGAAAGGCAATGGTAACGGAAGGAACGGCACGGCAAGGGGAAACAAGTCTAAGGCACGACAACGCACGCTAGGCAATGCACGGCAAGGGAAGGAAAGGGTAACGCAAGGGAAAGAACGGTCAGGGGAGGGAAGCCTAAGGCATGACAACGCAAGGCTAGGCAATGCACGGAAAGCAAGCAAAGAGTAACGGAACGCAAGGAAGGCAAGGGAAAGCAAGGGAAGGCAAGGGTAACGGAAGGGACGGCACGACAAGGGGTAAGAAGGCTAAGGCACGACAACGCAGGGCTAGGCAATGCACGGCAAGGCAAGCAAAGAGTAACGGAAGGAAAGGAAGGCAAGGCAAAGCCAGGCAAGGCAAGTGTAACAAAAGGCACGCAACGGCAAGGGGAAACAAGGCTAAGGCACGACAACACACGGCTAGGAAATGCACGGCAAGGCAAGGAAAGGGTAACGCAAGGCAAGGCACGGTGAGGCTAGGCAAGGCTAATGCACGACAACGCAAGGCTAGGCAATGCACGACAATGCAAGTAAAGCTTAAAGCAAAGGAAGGCACGGTCAGGCGAGATAAGGCTAAGGCACGACAACGCAAGGCTAGGCAATGCAGGGAAGGCAAGCAAAGAGTAACGGAAGGTAAGGAAGGCAAGGGAAAGCAAGGAAAGGCAATGGTAACGGAAGGAACGGCACGGCAAGTGGAAACAAGTCTAATGCACGACAACGCACGCTAGGCAATTCACGGCAAGGCAAGGAAAGGGTAACGCATGGGAAAGCACGGTCAGGGGAGGCAAGGCTAAGGCACGACAACGCAAGGCTTGGCAATGCACGGAAGGCAAGCAAAGAGTAATGGAAGGTAAGGAAGGCAAGGGAAAGCAAAGAAAGGCAAGTGTAACGGACGGAACGGCACGGCAAGGGGAAACAAGGCTAAGGCACGACAACGCACGCTAGGCAATGCACGGCAAGGCAAGGAAAGGGTAACGCATGGGAAAGCACGGTCAGGCGAGGCAAGGCTAAGGAAAGCCAACGCAAGGCTAGGCAAGGAACGGAAAGCAAGCAAGGAGTAACGGAATGCAAGGAAGGAAAGGGAAAGCAAGGGAAGGCAAGGGTAACGAAAGGAACGGCACGGCAAGGGGTAACAAGGCTAAGGCACGACAACACACGGCTAGGAAATGCACGGCAAGGCAAGGAAAGGGTAACGCAAGGCAAGGCACTGTGAGGCTAGGCAAGGTTAATGCACGACAACGCAAGGCTAGGCAATGCACGACAATGCAAGGAAAGCTTAAAGCAAAGGAAGGCACGGTCAGGCGAGATAAGGCTAAGGCACGACAACGCAAGGCTAGGCAATGCACGGAAGGTAAGCAAAGAGTAACGGAAGGTAAGGAAGGCAAGGGAGAGCAAGGAAAGGCAAGTGTAACGGAAGGAACGGCACGGCAAGGGGAAACAATGCTAAGGCACGACAACGCACGCTAGGCAATGCACGGCAAGGCAAGGAAAGGGTAACGCATGGGAAAGCACGGTCAGGCGAGGCAAGCCTAAGGCATGACAAAGCAAGGCTAAGCAATGCACGGAAAGCAAGCAAAGAGTAACGGAACGCAAGGAAGGCAAGGGAAAGCAAGAGAAGGCAAGGGTAACGGAAGGAACGGCACGGCAAGGGGTAACAAGGCTAAGGCACGACAACGCAGGGCTAGGCAATGCACGGCAAGGCAAGGAAAGGGTAACGCAGGGGAAGGCACGGTCAGGTGAGGCAAGGATAAGGCACGACAATGCAAGGCTAGGCAATGCACGACAACGCAAGGCTAGGCAATGCAGGGAAGGCAAGAAAAGAGTAACGGAAGGTAAGGAAGGGAAAGGAAAGCAAGGAAAGGCAATGGTAACGAAGGAACGGCACGGCAAGGGGAAACAAGTCTAAGGCACGACAACGCACGCTAGGCAATTCACGGCAAGGCAAGGAAAGGGTAACGCATGGGAAAGCACGGTCAGGGGAGGCAAGGCTAAGGCACGACAACGCAAGGCTTGGCAATGCACGGAAGGCAAGCAAAGAGTAATGGAAGGTAAGGAAGGCAAGGGAAAGCAAAGAAAGGCAAGTGTAACGGACGGAACGGCACGGCAAGGGGAAACAAGGCTAAGGCACGACAACGCACGCTAGGCAATGCACGGCAAGGCAAGGAAAGGGTAACGCATGGGAAAGCACGGTCAGGCGAGGCAAGGCTAAGGAAAGCCAACGCAAGGCTAGGCAAGGAACGGAAAGCAAGCAAGGAGTAACGGAATGCAAGGAAGGAAAGGGAAAGCAAGGGAAGGCAAGGGTAACGAAAGGAACGGCACGGCAAGGGGTAACAAGGCTAAGGCACGACAACACACGGCTAGGAAATGCACGGCAAGGCAAGGAAAGGGTAACGCAAGGCAAGGCACTGTGAGGCTAGGCAAGGTTAATGCACGACAACGCAAGGCTAGGCAATGCACGACAATGCAAGGAAAGCTTAAAGCAAAGGAAGGCACGGTCAGGCGAGATAAGGCTAAGGCACGACAACGCAAGGCTAGGCAATGCACGGAAGGTAAGCAAAGAGTAACGGAAGGTAAGGAAGGCAAGGGAGAGCAAGGAAAGGCAAGTGTAACGGAAGGAACGGCACGGCAAGGGGAAACAATGCTAAGGCACGACAACGCACGCTAGGCAATGCACGGCAAGGCAAGGAAAGGGTAACGCATGGGAAAGCACGGTCAGGCGAGGCAAGCCTAAGGCATGACAAAGCAAGGCTAAGCAATGCACGGAAAGCAAGCAAAGAGTAACGGAACGCAAGGAAGGCAAGGGAAAGCAAGGGAAGGCAAGGGTAACGGAAGGAACGGCACGGCAAGGGGTAACAAGGCTAAGGCACGACAACGCAGGGCTAGGCAATGCACGGCAAGGCAAGGAAAGGGTAACGCAGGGGAAGGCACGGTCAGGTGAGGCAAGGATAAGGCACGACAATGCAAGGCTAGGCAATGCACGACAACGCAAGGCTAGGCAATGCAGGGAAGGCAAGAAAAGAGTAACGGAAGGTAAGGAAGGGAAAGGAAAGCAAGGAAAGGCAATGGTAACGGAAGGAACGGCACGGCAAGGGGAAACAAGTCTAAGGCACGACAACGCACGCTAGGCAATGCACGGCAAGGGAAGGAAAGGGTAACGCAAGGGAAAGAACGGTCAGGGGAGGGAAGCCTAAGGCATGACAACGCAAGGCTAGGCAATGCACGGAAAGCAAGCAAAGAGTAACGGAACGCAAGGAAGGCAAGGGAAAGCAAGGGAAGGTAAGGGTAACGGAAGGGACGGCACGACAAGGGGTAAGAAGGCTAAGGCACGACAACGCAGGGCTAGGCAATGCACGGCAAGGCAAGCAAAGAGTAACGGAAGGAAAGGAAGGCAAGGCAAAGCCAGGCAAGGCAAGTGTAACAAAAGGCACGCAACGGCAAGGGGAAACAAGGCTAAGGCACGACAACACACGGCTAGGAAATGCACGGCAAGGCAAGGAAAGGGTAACGCAAGGCAAGGCACGGTGAGGCTAGGCAAGGCTAATGCACGACAACGCAAGGCTAGGCAATGCACGACAATGCAAGTAAAGCTTAAAGCAAAGGAAGGCACGGTCAGGCGAGATAAGGCTAAGGCACGACAACGCAAGGCTAGGCAATGCAGGGAAGGCAAGCAAAGAGTAACGGAAGGTAAGGAAGGCAAGGGAAAGCAAGGAAAGGCAATGGTAACGGAAGGAACGGCACGGCAAGTGGAAACAAGTCTAATGCACGACAACGCACGCTAGGCAATTCACGGCAAGGCAAGGAAAGGGTAACGCATGGGAAAGCACGGTCAGGGGAGGCAAGGCTAAGGCACGACAACGCAAGGCTTGGCAATGCACGGAAGGCAAGCAAAGAGTAATGGAAGGTAAGGAAGGCAAGGGAAAGCAAAGAAAGGCAAGTGTAACGGACGGAACGGCACGGCAAGGGGAAACAAGGCTAAGGCACGACAACGCACGCTAGGCAATGCACGGCAAGGCAAGGAAAGGGTAACGCATGGGAAAGCACGGTCAGGCGAGGCAAGGCTAAGGAAAGCCAACGCAAGGCTAGGCAAGGAACGGAAAGCAAGCAAGGAGTAACGGAATGCAAGGAAGGAAAGGGAAAGCAAGGGAAGGCAAGGGTAACGAAAGGAACGGCACGGCAAGGGGTAACAAGGCTAAGGCACGACAACACACGGCTAGGAAATGCACGGCAAGGCAAGGAAAGGGTAACGCAAGGCAAGGCAAAGTGAGGCTAGGCAAGGTTAATGCACGACAACGCAAGGCTAGGCAATGCACGACAATGCAAGGAAAGCTTAAAGCAAAGGAAGGCACGGTCAGGCGAGATAAGGCTAAGGCACGACAACGCAAGGCTAGGCAATGCACGGAAGGTAAGCAAAGAGTAACGGAAGGTAAGGAAGGCAAGGGAGAGCAAGGAAAGGCAAGTGTAACGGAAGGAACGGCACGGCAAGGGGAAACAATGCTAAGGCACGACAACGCACGCTAGGCAATGCACGGCAAGGCAAGGAAAGGGTAAGGCATGGGACAGCACGGTCAGGCGAGGCAAGGCTAAGGCACGACAACCCAAGGCTAGGCAATGCACGGAAGGCAAGCAAAGAGAAACGGAAGGTAAGGAAGGAAAGGGAAAGCAAAGAAAGGCAAGTGTAACGGAAGGAACGGCACGGCAAGGGGAAACAAGGCTAAGGCACGGCTACGCACGGCTAGGCAATGCACGGCAAGGCAAGGAAAGGGTAACGCAAGGCAAGGCACGGTGAGGCAAGGCAAGGCTAATGCACGACAACGCACGGCTAGGCAATGCACGGCAAGGCAAGGAAAGGGTAACGCAAGGCAAGGCACGGTGAGGCGAGGCAAGGCTAAGGCACGACAACGCAAGGCTAGGCAATGCACGGAAGGCAAGCAAAGAGTAACGGAAGGTAAGGAAGGCAAGGGAAAGCAGGGAAAGGCAAGGGTAACGGAAGGAACGGCACGGCAAGGGGAAACAAGGCTAAGGCACGACAACGAAGGCTAGGCAATGCACGGCAAGGCAAGGAAAGGGTAACGCATGGGAAAGCACGGTCAGGCGAGGCAAGGCTAAGGCACGACAACGCAAGGCTAGGCAGTGCACGGAAGGCAAGCAAAGAGTAACGGAAGGAAAGGAAGGCAAGGGAAAGCAAGGCAAGGCAAGTGTAACAAAAGTCACGGCACGGCAAGGGGAAACAAGGCTAAGGCACGACAACGCAAGCTAGGCAATGCACGGCAAGGCAAGGAAAGGGTAACGCAAGGCAAGGCACTGTCAGGCGAGGCAAGGCTAAGGCACGACAACGCAAGGCTAGGCAATGCACGGAAGGCAAGCAAAGAGTAACGGAAGGCAAGGAATGCAAGGCAAAGCAAGGCAAAGCAAGCAAGCCTAGGAAGGTGAAACAAGGCTAAGGCACCACAACGCACGGCTAGACAATGCACGGCCAGCCAAGTAAAATGTAACGCAAGGCAAGGCACTCTGAGGCAAGGCAAGGCTAATGCACGACAGCGCAAGGCTAGGCAATGCACGGAAGGCAAGCAAAGAGTAACGGAAACCAAGGAAGGCAAGGGAAAGCAAGGCAAGGCAAGGGTAACGGAAGGAACGGCACGGCAAGGGGAAACAAGGCTAAGGCACGACAACGCAAGGCTAGGCAATGCACGACAATGCAAGGAATGCTTAAAGCAAAGGAAGGCACGGTCAGGCGAGATAAGGCTAAGGCACGACAACGCAAGGCTAGGCAATGCACGGAAGGCAAGCAAAGAGTAACGGAAGGTAAGGAAGACAAGGGAAAGCAAGGAAAGGCAAGTGTAACGGAAGGAACGGCACGGCAAGGGGAAACAAGGCTAAGGCACGACAACGCACGCTAGGCAATGCACGGCAAGGCAAGGAAAGGGTAACGCATGGGAAAGCACGGTCAGGCGAGGCAAGCCTAAGGCATGACAACGCAAGGCTAGGCAATGCACGGAAAGCAAGCAAAGAGTAACGGAACGCAAGGAAGGCAAGGGAAAGCAAGGGAAGGCAAGGGTAACGGGAGGAACGGCACGGCAAGGGGTAACAAGGCTAAGGCACGACAACGCAGGGCTAGGCAATGCACGTCAAGGCAAGGAAAGAGTAACGGAAGGAACGGAAGGCAAGGCAAAGCCAGGCAAGGCAAGTGTAACAAAAGGCACGCAACGGCAAGGGGAAACAAGGCTAAGGCACGACAACACACGGCTAGGAAATGCACGGCAAGGCAAGGAAAGGGTAACGCAAGGCAAGGCACGGTGAGGGTAGGCAAGGCTAATGCACGACAACGCAAGGCTAGGCAATGCACGACAATGCAAGTAAAGCTTAAAGCAAAGGAAGGCACGGTCAGAAGAGATAAGGCTAAGGCACGACAACGCAAGGCTAGGCAATGCAGGGAAGGCAAGCAAAGAATACAGGAAGGTAAGGAAGGCAAAGGAAAGCAAGGAAAGGCAATGGTAACGGAAGGAACGGCACGGCAAGGGGAAACAAGTCTAAGGCACGACAACGCACGCTAGGCAATGCACGGCAAGGGAAGGAAAGGTAACGCATGGGAAAGAACGGTCAGGGGAGGCAAGGCTAAGGCACGACAACGCAAGGCTTGGCAATGCACGGAAGGCAAGCAAGGAGTAAAGGAATGCAAGGAAGGAAAGGGAAAGCAAGGGAAGGCAAGGGTAACGGAGGGAACGGCACGCCAAGGGGTAACAAGCCTAAGGCACGACAACACACGGCTAGGAAATGCACGGTAAGGCAAGGAAAGGGTAACGCAAGGGAAGGCACGGTGAGGCTAGGCAAGGTTAATGCACGACAACGCAAGGCTAGGCAATGCACGACAATACAAGGAAAGCTTAAAGCAAAGGAAGGCACGGTCAGTCGAGATAAGGGTAAGGCACGACAACGCAAGGCTAGGCAATGCAAGGAAGGCAAGCAAAGAGTAACGGAAGGTAAGGAAGGCAAGGGAAAGCAAGGGAAGGCAAGGGTAACGGAAGGGAAGGCACGGCAAGGGGTAACAAGGCTAAGGCACGACAACGCAGGGCTAGGCAATGCACGGCAAGGCAAGCAAAGAGTAACGGAAGGAAAGGAAGGCAAGGCAAAGCCAGGCAAGGCAAGTGTAACAAAAGGCACGCAACGGCAAGGGGAAACAAGGCTAAGGCACGACAACACACGGCTAGGAAATGCACGGCAAGGCAAGGAAAGGGTAACGCAAGGCAAGGCACGGTGAGGCTAGGCAAGGCTAATGCACGACAACGCAAGGCTAGGCAATGCACGACAATGCAAGTAAAGCTTAAAGCAAAGGAAGGCACGGTCAGGCGAGATAAGGCTAAGGCACGACAACGCAAGGCTAGGCAATGCAGGGAAGGCAAGCAAAGAGTAACGGAAGGTAAGGAAGGCAAGGGAAAGCAAGGAAAGGCAATGGTAACGGAAGGAACGGCACGGCAAGGGGAAACAAGTCTAAGGCACGACAACGCACGCTAGGCAATGCACGGCAAGGCAAGGAAAGGGTAACGCATGGGAAAGCACGGTCAGGGGAGGCAAGGCTAAGGCACGACAACGCAAGGCTTGGCAATGCACGGAAGGCAAGCAAAGAGTAACGGATGGTAAGGAAGGCAAGTGAAAGCAAAGAAAGGCAAGTGTAACGGAAGGAACGGCACGGCAAGGGGAAACAAGGCTAAGGCACGACAACGCACACTAGGCAATGCACGGCAAGGCAAGGAAAGGGGAACGCATGGGAAAGCACGGTCAGGCGAGGCAAGGCTAAGGAAAGCCAACGCAAGGCTAGGCAATGCACGGAAAGCAAGCAAGGAGTAACGGAATGCAAGGAAGGAAAGGGAAAGCAAGGGAAGGCAAGATTAACGAAAGGAACGGCACGGCAAGGTGTAACAAGGCTAAGGCACGACAACACACGGCTAGGAAATGCACGGCAAGGCAAGGAAAGGGTAACGCAAGGCAAGGCACGGTGAGGCTAGGCAAGGTTAATGCACGACAACGCAAGGCTAGGCAATGCACGACAATGCAAGGAAAGCTTAAAGCAAAGGAAGGCACGGTCAGGCGAGATAAGGCTAAGGCACGACAACGCAAGGCTAGGCAATGCACGGAAGGCAAGCAAAGAGTAACGGAAGGAAAGGAAGGCAAGGGAAAGCAAGGAAAGGCAAGTGTAACGGAAGGAACGGCACGGCAAGGGGAAACAATGCTAAGGCACGACAACGCACGCTAGGCAATGCACGGCAAGGCAAGGAAAGGGTAACGCATGGGAAAGCACGGTCAGGCCAGGCAAGGCTAAGGCACGACAACCCAAGGCTAGGCAATGCACGGAAGGCAAGCAAAGAGAAACGGAAGGTAAGGAACGAAAGGGAAAGCAAAGAAAGGCAAGTGTAACGGAAGGAACGGCACGGCAAGGGGAAACAAGGCTAAGGCACGACAACGCACGGCTAGGCAATGCACGGCAAGGCAAGCAAAGGGTAACGCAAGGAAAGGCACGGTGAGGCTAGGCAAGGCTAATGCACGAAAACGCAAGGCTAGGCGATGCACGACAATGCAAGGAAAGCTTAAAGCAAAGGAAGGCAAGGTCAGGCGATATAAGGCTAAGGCACGACAACGCAAGGCTAGGAAATTCAGGGAAGGCAAGCAAAGAGTAACGGAAGGTAAGCAAGGCAAGGAAAAGCAAGGAAAGGCCAGGGTAACGGAAGGAACGGCACGGCAAGGGGAAACAAGTCTAAGGCACGACACCGAACGCTAGGCAATGAACGGCAAGGCAAGGAAAGGGTAACGCATTGGGAAAGCACGGTCAGGCGAGGCAAGGCTAAGGCACGACAACGCAAGGCTAGGCAATGCACGGAAGGCAAGCAAAGAGTAACGGAAGGTAAGGAAGGCAAGGGAAAGCAAGGAAAGGCAAGTGTAACGGAAGGAACGGCACGGCAAGGGGAAACAAGGCTAAGGCACGACAACGCACGGCTAGGCAATGCACGGAAAGGCAAGGAAAGGGTAACGCATGGGAAAGCACTGTCAGGCGATGCAAGGCTAAGGCATGACAACGCAAGGCTAGGCAATGCACGGAAAGCAAGCAAAGAGTAACGGAACGCAAGGAAGCCAAGGGAAAGCAAGGGAAGGCAAGGGTAACGGAAGGAACGGCACGGCAAGGGGTAACAAGGCTAAGGCACGGCAACGCAGGGCTAGGCAATGCACGGCAAGGCAAGGAAAGGGTAACGCAGGGGAAGGCACGGTCAGGTGAGGCAAGGATAAGGCACGACAATGCAAGGCTAGGCAATGCACGGCAAGGCAAGGAAAGAGTAACGGAAGGAAAGGAAGGCAAGTCAAAGCCAGGAAAGGCAAGTGTAACAAAAGGCACGCCACGGCAAGGGGAAACAAGGGTAAGGCACGACAACGCACGGCTAGGCAATGCACGGCAAGGCAAGGAAAGGGTAACGCAAGGCAAGGCACGGTGAGGCTAGGCAAGGTTAATGCACGACAACGCAAGGCTAGGCAATGCACGACAATGCAAGGAAAGCTTAAAGCAAAGGAAGGCACGGTCAGGCGAGATAAGGCTAAGGCACGACAACGCAAGGCTAGGCAATGCAGGGAAGGGAAACAAAGAGTAACGGAAGGTAAGCAAGGCACGGAAAAGCAAGGAAAGGCAAGGGTAACGGAAGGAACTGCACGGCAAGGGGAAACAAGGCTAAGGCACGGCAACGCAGGCTGGGCAATGCACTGCAAGGCAAGGAAAGGGTAACGCATGGGAAAGCACGTTCAGGCGAGGCAAGGCTAAGGCACGACAACGCATGGCTTGGCAATGCACGGAAGGCAAGCAAAGAGTAACGGAAGGTAAGGAAGGCAAGGGAAAGCAAAGAAAGGCAAGTGTAACGGAAGGAACGGCACGGCAAGGGGAAACAAGGCTAAGGCACGACAACGCACGCTAGGCAATGCACGGCAAGGCAAGGAAAGGGTAACGCATGGGAAAGCACGGTCAGGCGAGGCAAGCCTAAGGCATGACAACGCAAGGCTAGGCAATGCACGGAAAGCAAGCAAAGAGTAACGGAATGCAAGGAAGGCAAGGGAAAGCAAGGGAAGGCAAGGCTAACGGAAGGAACGGCACGGCAAGGGGTAACAAGGCTAAGGCACGACAACGCAAGGCTAGTCAATGCACGGCAAGGCAAGGAAAGGGTAACGCAGGGGAAGGCACGGTCAGGTGAGGCAAGGATAAGGCACGACAATGCAAGGCTAGGCAATGCACGGCAAGGCAAGGAAAGAGTAACGGAAGGAAAGGAAGGCAAGGCAAAGCCAGGCAAGGCAAGTGTAAGAAAAGGCACGCAACGGCAAGGGGAAACAAGGCTAAGGCACGACAACACACGGCTAGGAAATGCAAGGCAAGGAAAGTAAAGTGTAACGCAAGGCAAGGCACGGTGAGGCTAGGCAAGGCTAATGCACGACAACGCAAGGCTAGGCAATGCACGACAATGCAAGTAAAGCTTAAAGCAAAGGAAGGCACGGTTAGAAGAGATAAGGCTAAGGCACGACAACGCAAGGCTAGGCAATGCACGGAAGGCAAGAAAAGAGTAACGGAAGGTAAGGAAGGCAAAGGAAAGCAAGGAAAGGCAATGGTAACGGAAGGAACGGCACGACAAGGGGTAAGAAGGCTAAGGCACGACAACGCAGAGCTAGGCAATGCACGGCAAGGCAAGCAATGAGTAACGGAAGGAAAGGAAGGCAAGGCAAAGCCAGGCAAGGCAAGAGTAACAAAAGGCACGCAACGGCAAGGGGAAACAAGGCTAAGGCACGACAACACACGGCTAGGAAATGCACGGCAAGGCAAGGAAAGGGTAACGCAAGGCAAGGCACGGTGAGGCTAGGCAAGGTTAATGCACGACAACGCAAGGCTAGGCAATGCACGACAATGCAAGTAAAGCTTAAAGCAAAGGAAGGCACGGTCAGGCGAGATAAGGCTAAGGCACGACAACGCAAGGCTAGGCAATGCACGGAAGGCAAGCAAAGAGTAACGGAAGGTAAGGAAGACAAGGGAAAGCAAGGAAAGGCAAGTGTAACGGAAGGAACGGCACGGCAAGGGGAAACAAGGCTAAGGCACGACAACGCACGCTAGGCAATGCACGGCAAGGCAAGGAAAGGGTAACGCATGGGAAAGCACGGTCAGGCGAGGCAAGCCTAAGGCATGACAACGCAAGGCTAGGCAATGCACGGAAAGCAAGCAAAGAGTAACGGAACGCAAGGAAGGCAAGGGAAAGCAAGGGAAGGCAAGGGTAACGGGAGGAACGGCACGGCAAGGGGTAACAAGGCTAAGGCACGACAACGCAGGGCTAGGCAATGCACGTCAAGGCAAGGAAAGAGTAACGGAAGGAACGGAAGGCAAGGCAAAGCCAGGCAAGGCAAGTGTAACAAAAGGCACGCAACGGCAAGGGGAAACAAGGCTAAGGCACGACAACACACGGCTAGGAAATGCACGGCAAGGCAAGGAAAGGGTAACGCAAGGCAAGGCACGGTGAGGGTAGGCAAGGCTAATGCACGACAACGCAAGGCTAGGCAATGCACGACAATGCAAGTAAAGCTTAAAGCAAAGGAAGGCACGGTCAGAAGAGATAAGGCTAAGGCACGACAACGCAAGGCTAGGCAATGCAGGGAAGGCAAGCAAAGAATACAGGAAGGTAAGGAAGGCAAAGGAAAGCAAGGAAAGGCAATGGTAACGGAAGGAACGGCACGGCAAGGGGAAACAAGTCTAAGGCACGACAACGCACGCTAGGCAATGCACGGCAAGGGAAGGAAAGGTAACGCATGGGAAAGAACGGTCAGGGGAGGCAAGGCTAAGGCACGACAACGCAAGGCTTGGCAATGCACGGAAGGCAAGCAAGGAGTAAAGGAATGCAAGGAAGGAAAGGGAAAGCAAGGGAAGGCAAGGGTAACGGAGGGAACGGCACGCCAAGGGGTAACAAGCCTAAGGCACGACAACACACGGCTAGGAAATGCACGGTAAGGCAAGGAAACGGTAACGCAAGGGAAGGCACGGTGAGGCTAGGCAAGGTTAATGCACGACAACGCAAGGCTAGGCAATGCACGACAATACAAGGAAAGCTTAAAGCAAAGGAAGGCACGGTCAGTCGAGATAAGGGTAAGGCACGACAACGCAAGGCTAGGCAATGCACGGAAGGCAAGCAAAGAGTAACGGAAGGTAAGGAAGGCCAGGGAAAGCAAGGGAAGGCAAGGGTAACGGAAGGGACGGCACGGCAAGGGGTAACAAGGCTAAGGCACGACAACGCAGGGCTAGGCAATGCACGGCAAGGCAAGCAAAGAGTAACGGAAGGAAAGGAAGGCAAGGCAAAGCCAGGCAAGGCAAGTGTAACAAAAGGCACGCAACGGCAAGGGGAAACAAGGCTAAGGCACGACAACACACGGCTAGGAAATGCACGGCAAGGCAAGGAAAGGGTAACGCAAGGCAAGGCACGGTGAGGCTAGGCAAGGCTAATGCACGACAACGCAAGGCTAGGCAATGCACGACAATGCAAGTAAAGCTTAAAGCAAAGGAAGGCACGGTCAGGCGAGATAAGGCTAAGGCACGACAACGCAAGGCTAGGCAATGCAGGGAAGGCAAGCAAAGAGTAACGGAAGGTAAGGAAGGCAAGGGAAAGCAAGGAAAGGCAATGGTAACGGAAGGAACGGCACGGCAAGGGGAAACAAGTCTAAGGCACGACAACGCACGCTAGGCAATGCACGGCAAGGCAAGGAAAGGGTAACGCATGGGAAAGCACGGTCAGGGGAGGCAAGGCTAAGGCACGACAACGCAAGGCTTGGCAATGCACGGAAGGCAAGCAAAGAGTAACGGATGGTAAGGAAGGCAAGTGAAAGCAAAGAAAGGCAAGTGTAACGGAAGGAACGGCACGGCAAGGGGAAACAAGGCTAAGGCACGACAACGCACACTAGGCAATGCACGGCAAGGCAAGGAAAGGGGAACGCATGGGAAAGCACGGTCAGGCGAGGCAAGGCTAAGGAAAGCCAACGCAAGGCTAGGCAATGCACGGAAAGCAAGCAAGGAGTAACGGAATGCAAGGAAGGAAAGGGAAAGCAAGGGAAGGCAAGATTAACGAAAGAAACGGCACGGCAAGGTGTAACAAGGCTAAGGCACGACAACACATGGCTAGGAAATGCACGGCAAGGCAAGGAAAGGGTAACGCAAGGCAAGGCACGGTGAGGCTAGGCAAGGTTAATGCACGACAAGGCAAGGCTAGGCAATGCACGACAATGCAAGGAAAGCTTAAAGCAAAGGAAGGCACGGTCAGGCGAGATAAGGCTAAGGCACGCCAACGCAAGGCTAGGCAATGCACGGAAGGCAAGCAAAGAGTAACGGAAGGAAAGGAAGGCAAGGGAAAGCAAGGAAAGGCAAGTGTAACGGAAGGAACGGCACGGCAAGGGGAAACAATGCTAAGGCACGACAACGCACGCTAGGCAATGCACGGCAAGGCAAGGAAAGGGTAACGCATGGGAAAGCACGGTCAGGCCAGGCAAGGCTAAGGCACGACAACCCAAGGCTAGGCAATGCACGGAAGGCAAGCAAAGAGAAACGGAGGTAAGGAACGAAAGGGAAAGCAAAGAAAGGCAAGTGTAACGGAAGGAACGGCACGGCAAGGGGAAACAAGGCTAAGACACGACAACGCACGGCTAGGCAATGCACGGCAAGTCAAGCAAAGGGTAACGCAAGGAAAGGCACGGTGAGGCTAGGCAAGGCTAATGCACGAAAACGCAAGGGTAGGCGATGCACGACAATGCAAGGAAAGCTTAAAGCAAAGGAAGGCAAGGTCAGGCGATATAAGGCTAAGGCACGACAACGCAAGGCTAGGAAATTCAGGGAAGGCAAGCAAAGAGTAACGGAAGGTAAGCAAGGCAAGGAAAAGGAAGGAAAGGCCAGGGTAACGGAAGGAACGGCACGGCAAGGGGAAACAAGTCTAAGGCACGACACCGAACGCTAGGCAATGAAGGGCAAGGCAAGGAAAGGGTAACGCATTTGAAAGCACGGTCAGGCGAGGCAACGCTAAGGCACGACAACGCAAGGCTAGGCAATGCACGGAAGGCAAGCAAAGAGTAACGGAAGGTAAGGAAGGCAAGGGAAAGGAAGGAAAGGCAAGTGTAACGGAAGGAACGGCACGGCAAGGGGAAACAAGGCTAAGGCACGACAACGAACGGCTAGGCAATGCACGGAAAGGCAAGGAAAGGGTAACGCATGGGAAAGCACTGTCAGGCGATGCAAGGCTAAGGCATGACAACGCAAGGCTAGGCAATGCACGGAAAGCAAGCA